>NC_081365.1:320000-615000 GCF_030684315.1 Stegostoma tigrinum
TTACGATTGGATTGTGATCATTTTAAAGCTAAGCTGCAAACAGCGCAGGCAGATTGTCAAAAGGAACGAGAGGTAAAATTTAACTGAGTGATTTGACCTCACACCCACCCTGATTTAATGCTCATTGGTCTTGTGAACTTTCATATGATCCGCAACAGCTGTCAAAACATCCAATATGACTCTCAACAAGATCATTGGAAAAGGAATAGGCCATTCGACCCCTTGAGCTTGTCACGCCATTCAGTGACAACATGACTGATGAATGGCTCCATAAACCTAATCAAAACCAAAAGAACTGCGGATGCTGTAAATCAGGAACAAAAAAAGAAGTTGCTGGTAAAGCTCAGCAGGTCTTGCAGCATTTGTAAAGAAAAAGATCGGAGTTAACATTTCGGGTCTGGTGACCCTTCTTCAGAACTCTATAGACGTAACTTTGGTCCATATCCCTTAATACCTCTGTTTTGACAAAAGTTATCTCAGATTTAAAATTCACATAACACACTGGCAGAGATATGTTTGTGAGAATTGTGAAAGTTGACTTAACAGATCACTCCTGAAATAGACTAAATGAGATGAATAAAATTGCACTTGCATTTTTAAGGACTTTTTCAAAAACTTAGCATGTTCCATTGTATGTTACAGCCAATGAAAAGCTCTGTAGTGCGATCACCAGTGTAATTTAGAAATTTCTTTTAAATTCATTTTTGTGGGATGTGGGCATCGCTGGCTAGCCAGCATTTGTTGCCTGTGAGAAGGTGGTGATGAGCTGCCTGCTTGAACTTTTTTAGAAACTTTGTTCTTGAGATGAAGTAGTTGCTGACCAGGCAACATTTATTGCCCATCCTTAATTGCCCAGAGGGTAGTTTAGAATCAACCAGATTGCTGTGGGCCTGGACTCACATGTAGGCCAGACCAGGTAAGGATGGTAGTTTCCTTCCCTCTAGGACATTAGTGAACCAGATGGGTTTTCTGACAATCAGTTCATGGTCATCATTAGATCCTTAATTCCAGATATTTTATTGAATTCAAGTTCCATCTGCCACGGTGTGATTTGATCCTGGGTCTCTGGAATGTTACCCGAGTCTCTGGATTAACAGCCCAGCAATAATACCACTAGGCTATTGCCTCCCCTTTATGCTGCAGTTCACCTGCTGTGTGTTGACCCACAATGTCATTCGGGAGGGGATTCCAAGATTTTGACCCAGCAACTGTGAAGGAATGGCAATATATTTCCAAGTCAGGATGGTGAGTGGTTTGGAGAGGAACTTGAAGGTGATTGTGTTCCCATATGTCTGCTGCCCTTGACCTTCTACATGGAGATGGTTCATGGGTTTGGAAGGCACGATCTGAGGATCTTTGGTGAATATCTGAAGTGCATCTTGTAGATAGTACACACTGCTGAGACTAAGCATCAATGATGGAGGGAGTGGATGCTTGTGGATGTAGTGATGTGGGATGCTCAAGTGGGCTGGATGGCGTCAAGCTTTTTGAGTGTTGTTGGGGCTTCACTCATCCAGGTAAGTGCGGCGAATTCCATCACAGTCCTGACTTGTACCTTGTAGATGGTGGACAGGTTTTACAGCAGAATATGGATAGACTGGAGAGTTGGGCAGATAAATGGCAGATGGAGTTCAATCCAGGCAAATGCGAGGTGATGCATTTTGGAAGATCAAATCCTAGGGAAAATTGATGAACAGAGAGATCTGGGTGTTCAGGTGCATTGTTCCCTGAAGGTGACAACGCAGTTCAATAGGGTGGTCAAGAAGGCATATGGCATGCTTTCCTTCATTGGACGGGGTATTGAGTACAAGAGTTGGCAGGTCATGTTGCAGTCGTATAGGATTTTGGTTCGGCCACATTGGGAGTACTGCATACAGTTCTGGTCGCCATATTACCAAAATGATGTGGATGCTTTGGAGAGGGTGCAGAGGAGGTTCACCAGGATGTTGCCTGGCATGGAGGGTGCTAGCTATGAAGAGAGGTTGAGTAGATTAGGATTATTTTCATTAGAAAGACGGAGATTGAGGGGGGACCTGATTGAGGTCTACAAAATCATGAGGGGTCTCGAGAGGGTGGATAGCAAAAAGCTTTTTCCCAGAGTGGGGGACTCAATTACTAGGGGTGATGAGTTCAAAGTGAGAGGAGGAAAGTTTAAGGGAGATATGCGTGGAAATTTTTTTACACAGAGTGTGGTGTGTGCCTGGAACGCGGAGGTGGTAGACGCAGACACATTAGCATCTTTTAAGATATATTGGACAGGTACATGGATGGTTAGGAAACAAATGGACACATACTGTTAGTAAATAGATGACAGGTTAGACAGAGGATCTTGATCGGCGCAGGCTAGGAGGGCTGAAGGGCCAGTTCCTGTGCTGTAATTTTCTTTGTTCTTTGTAGGGAGTCAGGAAGTGTGTAATTTGCCACAGTGTTTCTAGCCTCTGAGCTGCTGTTGTAGCCACTGCATTTATGTGGCAAGTTCAGGTGAGTTTCTGGTCAATGATAGCCCCCAGCATGTTGACAGTGGGGTGATTCCTTATGAATAGGAAGGGAGTCAAGGGATACAGATTCTGTAAGTGAAGACAGTTTTAGTACGGAAGGCCAAAATGTGGGGTTGGAGCGCTGAACGCCTGTTCCTGTGCTATATTGTATTATTCTTCTCATATGTTCAGTGATGGTAACACCATTGAATGTCAAGAGACAGTGGTTAGATTGTTTCTTATTGGTATTGGTCATAGTCTGGCATTTGTGCGGGGCAAATGTTACTTGGCATTCATCAGCCCAAGCCCGTATATTGCCCAGATCCTGTTGCGTTTGGACGTGGACTGCTTCAGTATCTGAGGAGTCACGAATGGTGCTGAATGTTATGCAATCATCAGCGAACATCCCCACTTCTATGATAAAGGGAGGGGCATTAAAGAAGCAGCTGAAGATGGTAGGACTACCCTAAGGAAGTTCTGGAGAGAATCCTGGCGGTGATAGGACTGGCCTCCAA
Organism: Stegostoma tigrinum; assembly: GCF_030684315.1. Lineage (NCBI taxonomy): Eukaryota > Metazoa > Chordata > Chondrichthyes > Orectolobiformes > Stegostomatidae > Stegostoma > Stegostoma tigrinum. The sequence goes on from NC_081365.1 coordinate 322,993, forward strand.
TAACAATGACTACCTTTCTGTGAGTCAGGTATGACTTCAACCAGTGGAGGGTTTGCCCCCGGATTCCCATTGATTCCAGTTTTGCCAGGGTTCCTTGATGCCACACTTGGTATCAAGAGCTGTCATTTTCACCTTACCTCTGGAATTCAGCACTTTTATTCATGTTTGAACCAAGGCTGTAATGAGGTCAGGAGCTGAGTGGGTCTGGTGGAACACAAACTGGGCGTCCCTGAGAGGTTATTGCTGAGCACGTGCTGCTTGATAGCACTGTTGATGACACCTTCCATCACTTTATTAATGATTGAGAGTAGGCTGATTGGGTGGTAATGGTCAGGTTAGAGTTGTCCTGCTTTTTATGTAAGGATATACTTTGGCAGTCTCCCACAATGCTGGGTAGATGCCAATGTTGTAACTGTACTGGAATAGCTTGGCTAGACGAGCAGCAAGTCCTGGAGCACAAGTCTTCATTCAAGTGCTGGAATGTTATCAGAGCCATTAGCCTTTACGGTATCCACTACCTCCAACTATTTCTTGATATCACGTGAAGTGAAACAAATTGGCTGAAGTCTGGTATCTGTAATGCTGGGGACTACTGGAGGAGGCCGAGACAATCATTCATTTGGCACTTCTGACTGGAGATTGCTGTGAAAGCTTCAGCCTTATCTTTTACACTGGTGTGCTGGGCCCTCCCATCATTGAGGGGGGGGGATGTTCATGGAGCCTTCTCCTCCAGTGAGTTGTTTAATTGTCCACCACCATTCATGACTGGATGTGGCAGGACTGCAGAGCTTAGGTCTGCTCCATTGGTTGTGGGATCGCTTGGCTCTGTCTATCATTTGCTGCTTTTACTGGTTGGTGTTCAAATATTCCTGTTTGGTGGCTTCCCCAGCTTGACACCTCATCTTCAGGTATGCCTAGTCCTGCTCCTGACATACCCTCCTGCACACTCCATTGAACCAGGATTGATCCCCTGGCTTGACAGTAATGGTTGAGTGGGGGTGTGCCGGGTCATGAGGTTAAGATCGTGCTGGAGTACAATCCTGCTGCTGTTGAGGACCCACAGCGCCTCATGGATGCCCAGTTTTGAGTTGCTGGATCTGTTCAAAGTCTGTCCCATTTAGCACAGTGAAAGTACCACATAATGGTGGTTATTGTCAATATGAAGGTGGGACTTAGTCGCTACAAACATTGCATGGTGGTCACTCCTACTGATATTGTCATGGATAGATGCGCCTGCAGTTGGTAGATTGGTAAGGATGAGGCCAAGTTCGCTTTTCCCTCTTGTCGGTTCCCTTACCGCCTGCCACAGACCCAGCCAAGTAACTATGTCCTTTAGGAGCCCACCAGCTCATCGGTATTTTTGATGCCAAGCCATTCTTGGTGGTGGACATTGAAATCCTCAGTGCTTCCTCCAAGTGTTGTTCAACATAAAGTAGTACCAATTCATCAGTGGGGGGACGATGGTACATGGTAATCAGCAGGAGGTTTCCTTGCCAATGTCTAACCTGAAGCCATGAGACTTCATGGGGTTTGGAGTCAATGCTGAGGATTCCCAGGGCAACACCCTCCTGACTCTATACCACTGTGCCACCACCTGTGCTGGGTCTGTCCTGCTGGTAGGACAGGATATATCCAGGAATGGTGGTACTGGTGCCTGGGACATTGTCTGCAAGGTATGATTCTGTGAGCATGACTATGTCAGGTTGTTGTCTGCCTTGTCAGTGAGACAGCTCTCCCAGTTTTGGAACTAGCCTCCAGATGTTAGTGAAGAGGACTTTGCAGGGTCAATAGGGCTGTTTCTGCTGTTGTCTTTTCTGGAGCGTAGGTCAATTCCAGGTGATCTGTATTGTTTCATTTCGTTGTGACTATGTAGTAATTTGGGACAACTGACTGGCTTGTTAGGCCATTTCAGAGGCTGTTGAGAGTCAACCACATTGCTGTGGATCTGGAGTCACCTGTAAGCCAGACTAGGTCAGGATGGCAGAGTTCCCTTCCCTGAAGGACTTCACTGAACCAGATGGGTTTTTCCAACAATCGACACTGATTTCATGGTCATCAGTAGATTCTTAATTCCAGATTTTCTCTTGAATTAAGATTCTACCATATGCCATGGCAGTATTCGAACCTGGGATCCCAGAACCCTATCTGGGTTTCCTGATTACTAGTCTAGCAATAATACCACTAGGCCCTCAGCTTCTTCTAATGTGACGGCATTTGTTCTTGGAATGTGAGCTTCACTGTGAGGTTATTTCTCCTCAAGAAAGTGCTTTTCAGCTACCTGTTGAACTGCTGCATTTTATGTGTGCTGATAAACCTCCTGTGCTGTCAAGAAGAAATTCCAGGATTTCAACTCAGTAATAGTGAAAAAATAGTAATATTGTTCCAAATCAGGATGATTGTGTGGCTTGGAGAGGAACTTGCAGGTGGCGATGTTCCCATCTATCTGCTGCTTTTCCTTCTAAGTGGCAGAATTTATGGTTTTGGAAGCTGCTGTTGGAGAAGCATTGTTGAGTTACTATAGAACATCATTGGTACATACTTCTGCAGTTGTGTGTTGTCAGTGGTGGAGGGAGTGAATGTTGAACATTATTTAGGGAGTGCTTCTTTCATGGTCTCCTCTCCCCATTCCCGTGTTCCTTTGTGACTCCTCCCCTAGTGCCCTTCCCACAGCCTCAAATCCTTCCCAATTTTGGATTTCCTGGTATAGACTCAATTTATTTCATAATTCAACAAATCCTCATTGTTCTTGCAACTTGCCCTTCACTGTCTTACTGTTTTCTCACACTCATCGCCTGCTTCATATTTTCTACATGATTTCCTCTTATGACTCCATTCTTCACCCCAACTTCTCCCTTTCTGCTTCCCCTATGTTTACAGCAACCACTGCTGCAGCCATACTATTCCCCTTCTGCATCTCCTTCTAGAAACATTTACACTGATGCTTACTTTCGTTTTATTTCGGACACCTTCCAGCATCCTTTACAGCTTACTGAACATTGTTGCTAATCTTCTTACAACCCCTTACAAGCTCTTCTAGCCCACTCTCCTTGCCCAAACACAAGAAGCAGAATAGAGAATTGGAGAGACCTTGAAGGGTTTTAGGGCTGGAAGAGATTGCAGAGAGGAGAATGGAAAAGAATATAAAGATTTAAATGTGGGGATGAGAACTTTAAAATCAAGGCATTGTTGTTCTAGCAGTTGAAGGCGGGCCAATGGCTGAAGTTGGAATTCAAGCAATGGGTGAAGGGTATTAAATAGTAGACTAGGCAGGATACAATTGGATAATTAAGTCTGAAGGTGCCAAAGGCAAGGACAAGGCTTACATCAGCAGAAATAGAGGCAAAGGTGGAATTGGGTGGTCTTGATAATGTGGAGGATGTGGGATCAGAAAATCTTCCCAGAGCCAAATAGGATAAACAAAAATTGTGAAGAGGCTGGTTCAGCCTCAAACCCTTATGCTTTTGATTTTGACTGAAGTTATACTTAAATCATAGAATGATACAATGCTGAATGAGGCCATTTGATTCGATTACCTTTGGCCCCCTCTTATTATCCTGATTGTTCTGCTCCTTTCCCTTTAGACTTGCATTTTCTTTTTCCCTTGTCAAGTACTAACAGCCATACAACATGGAAACAGACCCTTCAGTCCAACTTGTCCATGCCAAGCGTGTTTCCCAACACTCTGCAACACTCATGGAAAATACTTTTCGGCCATAATGACTCATCTACTCACTGATCCTTTCACAATTATTTTAATTTGATACCCTGTAGATATTGACCTATTTTCTACTGAAAACACTTTCTCCTTTTAGTTTGTGGAGTGATTTTGAATGACTCTTGTCATCCCAACTCCATCTGTGCTAATCTTAGCTGGTATAGGCTGTCCACTTTATAGAACTCCCTCATCTGTGATGTTAATGTAGTTAATCTATTCTGGATCCTGTCCAAGGCCCTGACTTATTTCCAAAAGCATAATGCACAGAAGTGGACACAATACTCAACCTAAGCCTAACCATCTTTGGTTTTGATTATAAAGCCAAGGATGCCATTTACCGTTTGAACAGCTTTCTCAATCTGTATACTACCCTCACCTCCAGATATTTAAACACAGGTCCTACACCATTTTAAAATTATACTATTTTAGTCAATCTCATTCTTTCTACTGAAATGAATCACTTCACACTAGTCTTCTTTAATTGTTGTGTGTGTGTCTATTTCACCAGTTCATTTAGATCCTATTAATGACTACACCCTGCTTTCCGTTCACTATTGCACGCTTGTTTTCTGCCATTTAGTCATTTTGTAACCAGGCTGCCATCGTTCATTTTATCCCATACATTTTCCGTGTATGTGTTACAGAACTAATTTCAAGAAGCTTCACAAGATGGAGTGTGAATTAGAAATGTAATAAATGCTGATAGCTAGTACTGGGAAACTGCTAACAAGGCAAAAAGATGTTCCACATACCTTGTAAATCAGTAATATGGTTTATGATTTTCAGTGCCAGTGTAATGCCATTTACGTAGGTGGACATCCCAGTGATTGGTGGATCATATCAAGTAGCACACCTGTTCTGCTGTTTGCAACAATGAGTACTTACTTGATCAATAACCCGTGCTTACAAAACCCACAAAACAATATGTGCTAGGAATTTATATTAACAAGTTTGAAATGTGGTAGCTTAATGCTCACTTAAAGCAACATGTGCTCATATGCGGAGCCTTCCTCTCTGCAACAGAAAGAATGTGCAGACTTTGCGCTTTTTTCAGTGAATCAAAAGATTAGAGTTCAACTGTCGCCTGCTGCATTTTCCACTGCAACACCATAACCAATCAGATTATGCTAGCTAAGCAGTGGAAATCAGGGAGTTATCTCTCTGCTGGTTAGAGTCAGAGCTGGAACATAGGAGGATGGATTTTGTTGTTGGAGGTCAGTCATCTCAGCTCCAGGGCATTTCCGCAGGACTTCCTCAGGGTGGTGTCCGAAGAATATCCATTTTAGCTGCTTCAACAATCACCTTCTCTCTATCATAAAGTGAGAAGTGGGAACGTTTGCCTATGAACGTTCAGTGCCATTCACAACTTCTCAGACCCTAGAGCAATCCATGTTCAAATGCAGCAAGGTCAGGACAATTTCCAGGCTTGGGTTAACAAGTGGGAAGTATCATTTGCACCATACAAGTGCCAAAGCAATGGAAATCAGGGGGTAAACTCTTTGCCTTCAGAAAGAGACAATCTAACCACACACCATCCCCCCCTCTTTTTATATTCAATAGTATTATCATCACTGAGTCCCCTTTTTCCCCATCCAGGGATTACCCTTGACCAGAATCTCAACTGTACTCACTATATGAATACAGCGGCTAAAAGAGCACTTCAGAGGCTAGGAATACTGAGGCAACTAATTCACCTCCTGACTCCTTAAGGCCTGTCCACCATCCACAGGGCACAAGTCAGGAGTGTGATGGAATAATCCCTACTTGCCTGGATAAGTGCAGCTCCAACAACACGCAAGATTTTATTCATTCAGGACAAAGCAGCCTGCATTTTTGGCACCGCATTCACAAGTATCCAGTCCCTCCACCAATGATGCTTCGTAGCAGCAAAGTGTAAAATCTACAAGCTGCTCTGCAGAAATTCACCAAAGATCCTTAGATAGCACCTTCCAAACCTACAACTACTTCCATCTAGAAGGAGAAAGACAGCAGATAAGGGGGAACACCATCGCCAGCAATATTCCTTCCAAGCTACACACCATCCTGACATTGGAAATATCTCATTGTTCTCCCATTGTGACTGTGTCAGAATCTTGAAATTCCTCCTTTAAGGGAGAGTGGGTCTACCTACAGCACAGCAACTACAACAATGTAAGAAGGCAGCTTATCACTACCTTCTCAAGGACAACTAGGGATGGACAATAAATGCTGGCCAGTCAGCAATTGCCACGTCCCATTAGTGAATAAAAAAAAGTCAGTACTTTTTTCTCATGCAGGATAAATTGTTGTTCCCTTTCAAATTTTGTGTTTTTCTGGATGTCCTGATGTGAGCAAGCCAAAAAAATTGTCTTTTCAAAAATGTCAAAGTTTTCATTTAATAATAATGTAATCAACTGGAAATAAAATTGGCTTTGATTTTTGATGCAATCTGAAAGATGATGAATTGATAGTCTAATTAATGCCTGTACACAATGTTCCCCCTAATTTTTATTTTTCTTCTGCACAACCTCTGAAGCCCATGCATAGCAGTAACATCTGGAACATGGGAGGCACTGGCCTATGGTTTATCACTGGACTGTTAACACGGATACCCAGGTGATATCCTGGTGACCCAGATTTAAATCCCACCATGGCAGATGGTAAAATTTGAATTCAATAAAAATCTGAAATAAGAGGCTATTGAGGATGACCACAAATCCATTGTTGATTGTCATAAAAACCCATTTATTTCACTAATGTCCTTCAGAGAAGGAAACTACCATCCTTACCTGGTCTGTTTCGTATGTGGCTAGAGACCCACAGCAATGTGGGTGACTCTAAACTTCCCTCTGGGTAATTAGGCTAGGCAATAAATTCTGGTCTAGCCAGCAACACCCTCATCCCATGAATGAATAAACAAAAAGCAGGTTGGCATACTAATTGCTGTGCATGGACTCTTGGAACAGCTAGTTATTTATATAGTTCAAAGGGAACGTTGTTTGCCCAATTTACTTTCTCATTGCTCATTTGCTGTATTCTCTTCCATCCGTTTTCTGCGGTCACTGAAACCAATTTCATACCCTTTGTCTGTGCATGTCTTTTTCTACCGCACTCACTCCGAGATTGTAATTTATTTTTTAAGGGTGGTCCTCTTGTATTTGTAGTGATTAAAAGCTGCACCAAATATAGAAGCCAAAAGATGTCTGTTTGCTGGCTTAGTAGTTCCTGCTGAAATTGTTTCTCTTTCTTTGAAGGAAAAATTAGCGTCTAGGCTACAGTTGAGTGAAGCAAGACAACAGCTGCTTCAACAAGCTGAATACTGTACTGAAATGGGTGCCGCAGTATGCACTTTGCTCTGGAGTGTTTCCAGCAATGAGGAATCTGTTAAATTTATCCTTCGAGGAGTAAGTTGTACTGGGATTTCTCTGACCTTACAATTGAATGTGGTTGAATGGAAAACACGTTCAAAGCTGGTGTTAAACAGTAATATGAATTACATTTTAAATCATGTGTTGATTTGATTACAAACATTTGCCCATGGAGAGGAATCAGCCAGTCTCAGGTCACAGTTCTAAATTATTTTACAACGGTAAAAAGGCAGAAGGACGAGAAAAGACAGTCGTGTCGTAAAAATAAGGAGTCACAACATAGCACTGTACCGCACAGGAACGGGCCCTTTGACCCATGATGTTGTGCCAGATATGATGCCAAATTAGACTAATCCCTTCTACTTGTCCTTGGTCCATTTCCTTCCATTCCTCGCATGGTCATGTACTCATCTAAAAGTCTGTTATACGCCCCTATCATTTTGCCTCCACCATCACACCTGGCAGTGCATTCCAGACTCCTACCATTCTCCATGTAAAAAAAACTTGCCCCTCACATCTTGTTTCAACTCTCCCCCTCTCACCTTGAAGGCGTACCCCCTAGTCTTAGACATTTCAACTCTGGTAAAAAGATTCTGACTGTCAATCCTATCTATGGATCTCATTATTTGATAGACTTCTATCCAAGCCTCCCTTCAGCCTCCGCCACTCCAGAGAAAACAACCTGAGTTTGTCTAGCCTCTCCTTGTAGTTCATGCCCCCTAATCCAGGCAGCATCCTAGTTCATCAACTTTACTAACACCTTTCACCCCAACCTCAAATTCATCTGGACTTTGTTTGTGATATATGTAAATGATCTGGAGGAAGGTGTAGGTGGTCTGATCAGCAAGTTTGCTGATGACACTAAGATTGTTGGAGTAGCTGATAGTGAAGGGGACTGTCAGAGATTACAGCAGAATATAGATAGACTGGAGAGTTGGACAGATAAATGGCAGATGGAGTTCAGTCTGGGCAAATGCGAGGTGATGCATTTTGGAAGATCAAATTCAAGGACAAACTGTACAGTAAATGGAAAAGTCCTAGGGAAAATTGATGAACAGAGAGATCTGGGTGTTCAGGTCCATTGTTCCCTAAAGGTGACAACGCAGGTCAGTAGGGTGGTCAAGAAGGCATACGGCATGCTTTCCTTCATTGGACGGGGTATTGAGTACAAGAGTTGGCAGCTCATGTTGCGGTTGTATAGGACTTTGGTTCGGCCACATTTGGAGTACTGTGCAGTTCTGGTCGCCATATTACCAAAATGATGTGGATGCTTTGGAGAGGGGGCAGAGGAGGTTCACCAGGATGTTGCCTGGTATGGAGGGTGCTAACTATGAAGAGAGGTTGAGTAGATTAGGATTATTTTCATTAGAAAGACGGAGATTGAGGGGGGACCTGATTGAGGTCTACAAAATCATGAGGGGTATAGAGAGGGTGGATAGCAAAAAGCTTTTTCCCAGAGTGGGGAACTCAATTAATAGGGGTGATGAGTTCAAAGTGAGGGGAGGAAAGTTTAAGGGAGATAAGCATGGAAAGTTCTTTACACAGAGGGTGGTGGGTGCCTGGAATGTGTTGCCAGCGGAGGTGGTAGACACAGACACGTTAGCGTCTTTTAAGTTATATTTGGACAGGTGCATGGATGGGCAGGGAGCAAATGGACATATACTGTTAGAAAATAGATGACAGGTTAGGCAGAGGATCTTGATCGGCGCAGGCTTGGAGGGCTGAAGGGCCTGTTCCTGTGCTGTAGGTTTCTTTGTATCTCCGATACCTGTCTCTCCTCCCTGGATCTCTTCATCTCCATCTCTGGTGAACGCCTTGAAACTGACTGGACATGTCACCCATGGAGTTGGTGACCAGAAGGTGTTGTCGTTTGTTGCGTACAGAACGCAAATGCTCAATGAAATGAGTCTATGCTTGGTCTCACTGATGTAGAGGAAGCCACATTTGGAGCAGTGGATGTTGTCGACAAGTTGACAGATGTGCAGGTGAACCCTGTCTGATATGGAAGGCTTGTTTTGTGTCTTGGATGAAGGTGAGTGGGAAGGTTAGGGGCAGGTGTAGCACTTCCTGCGGATGCAGGGAAATGTGCTGGTGTGGTGGGACTCCCACATCTGCCTGGACTACACCACCTCGCACCCACCCTTGTGCAAGAATGCAGTCTCCTACTCCCAATTCCTGCGCTCCACCGTGTCTGCTCCCAAGATGGGGTGTTCCACTCCCACATTTCCCAGGTGTCCTCCTATTTCAAAGATTGTAACTTTCCCCCCCACCTCGAATTCTGGTGATCGAAAATTCCCTCAGCTGTATCTCTTGCATTTCCTGCACTTCTGCCCTCACATCCCCTCCCACCAACAAAAATCAAAACAGAATCCACCCCCCCAACTAACCTCCGAATCCAACGTGTCATTCTCCGCCATTTCCGCTACCTACAAGCTGACCCCACAACTAAAGAGATAATTCCCTCCCCACCCCTAACTGCCTTTCGTAGGGACCGCTCACTCTGCAACTCCCTCGTCCACTCCACACTCCCCACTGACCCCACCATCACGGCACCTTTCCCTGCAACTGCCTTGTCAAAAGCCTGACTAAAATCCATGTAAACTGCTCTAACCTCATCGATCACCTTTGTCACCTCCTCAAAAAGTTCAACCAAGTTAGTAAGACATGACCTGCCCTACACAAAGCCATGCAGACTGTCTCTAATTATGTGATGCTTTTTCAAATGTGCATAAATCCTATCCCTAAGAATTCTCTCCAATAGCTTCTCAACCACCAGTGTGAGATGCACTAACTCTAGTTTCTGGATTAGTTCTGGACTAATTCTGGACTAGTTCCTTTCTGGAACAAAGGAACAACATCAGCTACTTGCTAGTTCTCCGGAACACCTCCAGTGGCTAGTGTCACCTGCACGTGCAGTGACAAAGATCTTGGTCAAGGCCCCAGCAATCTCCTGTCTTTCCTCTCTCAAGAACCTGGCGTGGATACCATTCCCTCATCTCCACCTATCTGGTCTCCATTGTCTCCGCTTTGGTCCAGGAGCTCCCTACGTACGTCCGTGACACCACCCACGCCCTCCACATCCTCCAGAACTTCCAATTCCTTGGTCCCCAACACCTCATTTTCACCATGGACGTCCAGCCCTATACACCTGTATTCCGCATGCAGTTGGCCTCAAGGCCCTCCGCTTCTTCCTGTCCCACAGGCCCGACCAGTCCCCCTCCACCGACACCCTCATCCGCCTAGCCGAACTCATCCTCACCCTCAACAACTTCTCTTTCGATTCCTCCCACTTTCTACTGACAAAGGGGGTGGCCTCGGGCACCCGCATGGTCCCCAGCTATGCCTGCCTCTTTGTAGGTTACGTGGAACAGTCCCTCTTCCACACCGACGTAGGCCCCAAACCCCACCTCTTCCTCCGTCACATTGATGACTGTATCGGCGCCACCTCTTGCTCCCCAGAGGAGCTCGAACAGTTCATCCACTTCACCAACACCTTCCACCCCAACCTCAAGTTCACCTGGGCCTCTCAGTCTCCATCTCAGGCAACCAGCTTATAACTGATGTCCATTTCAAGACCACCGACTCCCACAGCTACCTAGAATACACCACCTCCCACCCACCCTCCTGCAAAAATTCCATCCCCATTCCCAATTCCTCCGCCTCCGCTGCATCCGCTCCCAGGATGAGGCATTCCACTCCCGCACATCCCAGATGTCCACGTTTTTCAAGGACTGCAACTTTCCCCCCACAGTGGTCGAGAACGCCCTTGACCGCGTCTCCCGCATTTCCCGCAACACATCCCTCACACCCCGACCCCGCCACAACCGCCCAAAGAGGACCCCCTCATTCTCACACACCACCCCACCAATCTCCGGATACAACGCATCATCCTCCAACACTTCCGCCATCTACAATCCGACCCCACCACCCACGACATTTTTCCATGCCCACCCTTGTCTGCTTTCCGGAGAGACCACTCTCTCCGTGACTCCCTTGTTCACTCCACACTGCCCTCCAACCCCACCACACCCGGCACCTTGCCCTGCAACCGCAGGAAGTGCTACACTTGCCCCCACAACTCCTCCCTCACCCCTATCCCAGGCCCCAAGATGACTTTCCACATTAAGCAGAGGCTCACTTGCACATCTGCCAATGTGGTATACTGTATCCATTGTACCCGGTGTGGCTTCCTCTACATTGGGGAAACCAAGCGGTGGCTTGGGGACTGCTTTGCAGAACACCTCCGCTCAGTTCGCAATAAACAACTGCACCTCCCAGTCGCGAACCATTTCCACTCCCCCTCCCATTCTTTAGATGACATGTCCATCATGTGCCTCCTGCAGTGCCACAATGATGCCACCCGAAGGTTGCACGAACAGCAACTCATACTCCGCTTGGGAACCCTGCAGCCCAATGGTATCAATGTGGACTTCACCAGCTTCAAAATCTCCCCTTCCCCCACCGCATCCCAAATCCAGCCCAGTTCGTCCCCTCCCCCCACTGCATCACACAACCAGCCCAGCTCATTCCCTCCCCCCACTGCATCACAAAACCAGCCCAGCCTGTCTCTGCCTCCCTAACCTGTTCTTCCTCTCACCCATCCCTTCCTCCCACCCCAAGCCGCACCTCCCTTTCCTACCTACTAACCCCATCCCACTTCCTTGACCTGTCCGTCTTCCCTGGACTGACCTATCTCCTCCCTACCTCCCCACCTATACTCTCCTCTCCACCTATCTTCTTTTCTCTCCATCTTCAGTCCACCTCCTCCTCTCTCCCTATTTATTCCAGAACCCTCACCCCATCCCCCTCTCTGATGAAGGGTCTAGGCCCGAAATGTCAGCTTTTGTGCTCCAGAGATGCTGCTTGGCCTGCTGTGTTCATCCAGCTTCACACTTTATTATCGTGGATATCATTGGGCTCTTTTCCACCTTAATGCTCTTCACGAGTTAAATTCAGTTCTGCTTATTTGTGTAGTGTTATTCCACTGTGCACAAATGATAACATTATCAGATTCTAGGATATTTAAAATATGATTGTTTGCAAAAAAGGAAACCGTGTTTGACAGATTTTTTTGTTATTAGTTCGAAAAAAAGATAAAGGTGAGATTAAAAAGTTGATCTTGTGTCCATGAAATCCCCAGAAAGCATTGAATAAAATGTAGCAAAAAAAAAGGCTGATATGCAAAATAAGGAATCATGGAGTTTGGAATAATATATCAGCATGAATAGAGCCTTGTTTAATGCACAGGTAGCAGCAACTAGCGATAAGTGGGGCATCTTCAAATTCAAAAGCTGCAACTAGTAGAGCCTGTATAGTGATTAGTACAGTGGTCTCAAATATTTACGTTGTATTAAAATCTTAGGGCTGAGTGCTTATTTCTCTGCCAAAGTCCAGATTGTGTCAACATTTTTGGAGGGCTTTCGCCTTAAGGCATAACACGTCCTCTCACTCTACCTTGCCAAAATCACCTCATTAGTTACCCGCCACGCTCCAATGTCATTCCTCATATCTGATTTCGCCCTATCTTACCATATGCCTTTCCTGGAACAATTCACCACTTACCAGATTTCTCAAAATTTACCAACATCCTTTACTCCCACAACTTCTTTACTTGCCTATTTCTCCCTCTTCCTCCCTTTCTTCTTATAGGGCCTCGCTTTCCTTTTCTTTTTCTTCTGCTTTCAATCGTAATTCAAACTGTTTAATTTCTTTTCATGTTCAAGCTGCTTCATTTGCAGTTGACTTTTAGCCTTTTCCAAAGATTCGTATTACTTTTCTCACAATCGTAAATACTGCACAGTTGCCAAAATTATCTCCCTTTTTCTCTTAGACAACTCCAACTCCAGCTTGTTTGCCACATTCCAAAATCATTGCCTTGTGCACCTCCCATACAGCTCCCAAAGTGAGTTCTTCTACCCCAGGAAATTCTTAGTGACTGAAAAAGCCATTATTACACAAGGCACATGCTATTTAAATAAGCCCAGTGTAATACCTGAAATTTTAAAAATGCCAACATTCATAGAACATTACAGCACAGCACACGCCCTTCGGCCTTCGATGTTGTGCCGACCTGTCATACTGATCTGAAGCCCATCTAACCTACACTATTCCATGTACATCCATATGTTTGTCCAATGATGACTTAAATGTACTTAAAGTTGGCGAATCTACTACCGTTGCAAGCAAAGCGTTCCATTCCCTTACTACTCTCTGAGTAAAGAAACTACCTCTGACATCTGTCCTATATCTTTCACCCCTCAATTTAAAGCTAAGCCCCCTCATGCTCGCCATCAACATCCGAGGAAAAAGGCTCTCCCTATCCACCCTATCTAACCCTCTGATTATTTTATATGTTTCAATTAAGTCACCTCTCAACCTTCTTCTCTCTAATGAAAACAGCCTCAAGTCCCTCAGCCTTTCCTCATAAGACCTTCCCTTCGTACCAGGCAACATCCGAGTAAATCTCCTCTGCACCCTTTCCAAAGCTTCCACATCCGTCTTATAATGCGGTGGCCAGAACTGTACACAATATTCCAAGAGTGGCCACACCAGAGTTTTGTACAGCTACAGCATAACCTCTTGGTTCCGGAACTCAATCCCTCTATTAATAAAAGCTAAAACACTGTATACCTTCTTAACAGCCCTGTCAACCTGGGTGGCAACTTTCAAGGATCTGTGTACATTGACACCGAGATCTCTCTGCTCATCTACACTACCAAGAATCTTACCATTAGCCCTGTACTTTGCCTTCCGGTTACACCTACCAAAGTGCATCACCTCACACTTGTCTGCATTAAACTCCATTTGCCACCTCTGAGCCCAGCTCTGCAGCTTATCTATGTCTCTCTGCAACTTACAGCATCCTTCGCCACTCTCCACAACTCCACCAACCTTAGTGTCATCTGCAAATTTACTAACCCATCCTTTTACGCTTTCATCCAGGTCATTTATAAAAATGACGAACAGCAGTGGACCCAACACCGACCCTTGCGGTACACCACTAGTAACTGGTCTCCAGGATGAACATTTCCCAACAACTACCACCCTCTGTCTTCTTTCAGCAAGGCAATTTCCAATCCAAACTGCTATATCTCCCACAATTCCATTCCTCCGCATTTTGTACAATAGCCTACTGTGGGGAACCTTATCGAACGCCTTGCTGAAATCCATATACACCACATCAAACGGTTTACTCTGATCTACCTGTTTGGTCACCTTCTCAAAGAACTCAATAAGGTTTGTGAGGCGCGACCTACACTTCACAAAACTGTGCTGACTATCCCTAATCAAATTATTCTTTTCTAGATGATTATAAATCCTATCTCTTATAACCTTTTCCAACACTTTACTAACAACTGAAGTAAGGCTCACTGGTCTATAATTACCAGGGTTGTCTCTACCCACCTTCTTGAACAGGGGAACCACATTTGCTATCCTCCAGTCGTCTGGCACTATTCCTGTAGACAATGACGAGTTAAAGATCAATGCCAAAGGCTCGGCAATCTCCTCCCTGGCTTCCCAGAGGAGCCTAGGATAAATCTCATCCGGCCCAGGGGACTTATCTATCTTCACACTCTGTAGGATTTCTAATACCTCTTCCTTGTGAACCTCAATCCCACCTAGTCTAGTAGCCTGTATCTCAGTATTCTCCTCGACAACATTGTCATTTTCTAGAGTGAATACTGTTGAAAAACATTCATTTAGTGCTTCCCCTATCTCCTCTGACTCCACACACAACTTACCACTCCTATCCTTGATTGGCCCTAATCTTACTTTCGTCATTCTTTTATTCCTTAAATACCCATAGAAAGACTTAGGGTTTACCCTGATCCTATCCGCCAGTAACTTCTCATGTCTCCTCCTGGCTTTTCTGAGCTCTCTCTTTAGGTCTTTCCTGGCTACCTTGTAACCGTCAAGTACCCTAACTGAGCCTTCACATCTCATCCTAACATAAGCCTTCTTCTTCCTCTTGACCAGAGATTCCACTTCCTTCGTAAACCACGGCTCCTGTGTTCTACAGCTTCCTCCCTGTCTGACAGGTACATACTTATCTCGGACACACAGGAGCTTTTCCTTGAATAAACTCCACATTTCTAATGTGCCCATCCCGTGCAGTTTCCTTCCCCATCCTATGCTCCCTAAATCTTGTCTAATCTCATCGTAATTGCCTTTCCCCCAGCTATAACTCTTGCCCAGTGGTATACACCTATCCCTTTCCATCACTAAAGTAAACATAACAGAATTGTGATCGCTATTACCAAAGTGCTCACCTGCTTCCAAATCTAACACCTGGCCAGGCTCATTATCCAGTACCAAATCTAATGCTGCTTCGCCCCTTGTTGGCCTATCTACATACTGTGTCAGGAAGCCCTCCTGCACACACTGGACAAAAACTGACCCATCTATAGTACTCGAGCTATAGTGTTCCCAGTCAATATTTGGAAAGTTGAAGTCCCCTATGATAACTACCCTGACTCTCTTACTCCTATCGAGAATCATCTTTGCTATCCTTTCCTCTACATCTCTGGAACTATTCGGAGGCCTGTAGAAGACTCCCAACAGGGTGACTTCTCCTTTCCTGTTTCTAACCTCAGCCCATACTACCTCTGTTGACGAGTCCCGAAACATCCTTTCTGCAACTGTAATACTGTCCTTGACCAACAATACCACACCCCCCCCCCCTTTTACCATCTTCTCTGTTCTTGCTGAAACATCTAAATCTCGGAACCTGCAACAACCATTCCTGCCTTTGAGTCCAGTAATCCTAAATCCAACCTAGAATTACAGATTTTGATCCCGAAGAGCCCCCAGTTTGTTATGGACTAAATCAAATCCCCTCAAAGTATATTAAGAAGATAGCCTAGGTCCTAGCTTTTTCCAATTTAAAAACAAGTGTCAAGCAGTTTCAGAAGCAATTTGATTGGCCAAACTACCAGCCTTGATGCAAAACACACTTTGTTAATACACTATAATTAAAATATAACAAAAGAAAGAAGAAATTGGAATAACAATTTTATTGGAAAACTTAACAATAATAAGTTATTCAACTACTAAATAACATTAGTTTCAATGTAGTAACATCTGGTAAATGCACAATAAAAACCAAAAGAACTGTGGATGATATAAATCAGCAATAAAAACAGAGGTTTTTGGAAAAGTTCAGCAGGTGTAGCAGCATCTGTGAAAAACATTCAAGAGTTAACATTTTGGGTGCAGTGACAGGTCTGATGATTTTTCAAGCAACCTCTGTTTTTGTTCCATAAACACACACTTGGTAAAGGCAAGTTCAGTAAAATAGGTTGTCTTACATGCAGTTCTCCTGTCCAGGAGGAAAAATTTGAAGAGAACACTCTGTGGAGAGTAAAGGTGGCAGAGAAAGATGTACTACAGCTTGTGAACCCAACTTCAAGACCCCAGCAACTGCTACCAGAAAACTAAAACTAAAAATCCTGGTTCAGTGGAAGCTTGACCCTCCCCATTCAGGCTGCGTCTATTGTTCCAACTTCTAGAAAAAACCCAACGCCTCGCAAGCCGTTTACTTTATTGGCTTTAGACCAGATTGCCCAGCGCCTGTGTCACATCCTTTCTTCATTAAAAAAAAGCACAAAAAAATGCCTGTTAAAGACCTAGTATTGTCACACTATATACATGCTCCTCATTTGCCTGCAGACTGTTTGGTGACCTGTAATATTTTTCCCACAAAAGCTCATTTGTTGATCATTGTAAGTATTATCCCTTTTAACTGACTCCCTAGTAATGATGCAGCTCCTTTTCTGCACTCTCCCCTCTCTTGTCTGAAGATTCTATTCTCCAGAATGTTAATTTGCCAGCTTGTCCCTCCCTCATCAATGTCTCTGTGATGCAACAATATCATAATTCCCAGGATCAATCCTCACCCTTAACTCATCTGTTTTACATGTAACACTCCAGGCATTAGTGGCCATCCAGCCTCACACTATTGGATCATAGAGTGATAGAATCTATACAGCGTGGAAGCAGGCCGTTTGGCCCTTCAAGTCCACGTTGGCCCTCCCAAGAGCATCCCACCCAGACCCATCCCCTACTCCATCCCTGCATTTCCCACCCTAGACACTGTGGGCATTTCAGCATAGCCCGTCGACCTAACCTGCATATCTTTGGACTGTGGGAGGAAACAGGAGCACCCAGATGAAACCCACACAGAATGTGCAGACTCCACACAGACAGTTACCCAGAGCTGGAACTGAACCTGGGTCCCTGGCACTACGTGAGGCAGCAGTGCTAACCACTGAATCGCTGTGCCACTTTTCCCCACTCCCCAACATAGTCATTGGGTCAAGATCTCGCTCCGCAAGGAATATTTTGTGCTTGGCGTGCAATGACCATGCCACAGTAAGATAATTCACAAACAGGCATCTTCCACTCCCACTCCCTACCCACCAAAATACATTTTGGGACCTGGAACGTCAAGATCCTGACGGATAGTCCCAACAATGAAACTCGCTCAGTGGCTGAAGCTGTCCTCAAGTTTCATTGCAATTTCTGTATGTCAAGAGATACAATGGAATTTAGAGCATTAAACCCAGCAACCTCATCAAATGCCACCTGTTCCATCTGTGACAGAATCTCCATAACCCCATCACCCAGAGTGAAAGCAAGTCATTCTTGACCTTGAAGGATTGCCAAAGAAGAAGTCTGCCCTCCCCTGCTTAATCCCTCCTACCTGTTCCACGTTTCCCTCATATTAGCAAAGACCCATAAGACAGAGGAACAGAAATTAGGCCATTTGGCCCATTGAGTCTGCTCCCTCATTCAATCATGACTGATAAGTTCCTCAACCCCATTCTCCTGCTTTCTCACCATAACCCTTGATCCCCTTGATAATCAAGAACCCATCTACCTCAGTCTTAAATGTACATAGAACATAGAACAGTACAGCACAGAACAGGCCCTTCAGCCCACAATGTTGTGGCGACCATTGATCCTCATGTATGCACCCTCAAATTTCTGTGACCATATACATGTCCAGCAGTCTCTTAAATGACCCCAATGACCTTGCTTCCACAACTGCTGCTGGCAACGCATTCCATGCTCTCACAACTCTCTGCGTAAAGAACCTGCCTCTGACATCCCCTCTATACTTTCCACCAACCAGCTTAAAACTATGACCCCTCGTGCTACCCCATGTACTCAATGACCTGACCTTCACAGCCTTCTGTGGCAGTGAATTCCATAGATTCAGCACTCTCTGACTGAAGAAGTTTCTCCTTATCTCTGTCCTAGTAGGTCTCCCCTTTATTCTAAGGCTGTGCCCTTGGGTCCTAGTCTGTCCTACAAATGTAAACATCTTCCCAACATCCACTCTGTTCAGGGCCATTCAGTATTCTGTAAGTGTCAATTTGATCCCCCCTCATCCTTCTAAACTCCAATGAGTATGGTCCCAGAATCCTCAAACGTTCCTCAAATATTAAGCTTTTCATTTCTGGGATCATTCTCATGAACCTCCTCTGAACCCACTCCAGGGCCGGTACATCCTTCCTGAGATATGGGGCCCAAAACTGCACACGATACTCCAAATGTAGCTTGACCAGAGCCTTATAAAGCCTTAGTAGTACATTCCTGCTTTTATATTCAAGGCCTCTCAAAATAAATGCCAACATTGTATTTGCCTTTCTGACTACTGACTCAACCTGTAAGTTGACTTTGAGAGAATCCTGGACTAGATCTCCCAAGTCTCCTTGCACTTCAAACTTCTGAATTTTCTTCCCATTTAGAAAATAGTCCATGCTTTTATTCTTCTTACCAAAGTGCATGACCTCACACTTTCCCACATTGTGCTCCATCTTCTTTGTCCACTCTGCTAACCTGTCCAAATCCTTCTGCAGCCTCCCCACCTGCTCAGTACTGCCTGTCACTGTATGTATCTTTGTATCATCTGCAAGACCCCATTCAGCCTTTTTAACACTCCAATCATTCTTTTCCGTACATCCTTCTTAAACAGTTTCCCTCTTCCCTATTTCCTCTTTTCATAAGTTATAGGAACAGAAGTAAGCCGTTCAGCCAATTGCATCTGCACTTCCATTCAATGAGGTCATGGCAGATCTCATAACCTTCCTGTCCACTTTCCTGTCGGTCCCCCATATTCTTGATTCCATTACTGATTAGCAGTCTGTCTACTCCAGCCTTGAATTTCCTTAACAACCATGCCTCGACAGCCCTACACATTAAAGAATTCCACAGATTCCTCCTCATTTCTATCTTAAATGAGTGACCCCTTATTCTGAGCTTATGCCCTCTGGCCCTAAACTCTCCTACAAGGGGAAACAGCCACTCTGCATCTATACGAACAAGCTCCCTAGGAATCTTGTATATTTCAATAAGAGGACTTCTCATTCTCCTAAACAGTGTAGGCCCATCCTGTTTCCATAAAACAGCCTCTAGTATACCATTTTTTAAATAAGGGACTCAAAATTGTTCACAGTATTCCAGCTGTGGTCTAACTAGTGCCTTATACAGTTTTAGTGAAACACCCCACCACCCCCATTTTTATATGCCATTCCCATTAAAATAAAGGAGAGCTTTCCATTTTCCATTCCTTTTAACAGCTGGACTTTCCTGCTAGCTTTTTGAAATTCAGGAACAAATTCTCCCAACTCCCTTAATGCTGTAGCTATCAGCAATGATTCTCCATTTAAGTAAAATTCACTTCCTCCTCTTCTTGCGAAATTACATAACCTCACACTTTTCCATATTATATTCCATCTGCCAAGTTTTTGCCCACTCACTTAATCTGGCTATATTCTTCTGAAGAAACTTTTGTCTCATCCTCATCTCTTGCCTTCCCACCTGATTTTGTATCATAAACAAAATTAGCTGTAGGACAATGACTTTCCTGATCCAAGTTATTAATATATATTGTGAATAATTGTGGCCCCAGCACTGAACCCTATGCCATTTCCATAAATTATAGGTTTCCGTTCTCAACCCAGCTGTCTGTCCTCGATTTGTATGCTAATCCTCTGCCCATGCAAATATACTACCTCCAAAACCATAGGTTCTTATCTTACAATCCATGATACCTCTTTACTGACTTTTGGACATCTGAATATGTTATATCCACTGCTTCTCTTTTATCTATCCTGCTTGTTAGCTCCTCGGAGAATGTTGATAAGTTTGTCAAGCATAATTTCCTGTCATGAAGCCATACTGACTCTGCTTGATTATAGTATGCATTTTTTCCTTCCTCCCCATTTCCTCTTCCCATGAACCAAAGGCTTCACATACACCTTTCTCTACACCACAACCTCCTTCCTACTCTGCTTGTTGTCATGTCTTTCATCCGTTCTAACAAATGGTTGTTAATAAGAAACATTGTTTTTCCGTCCATTGTTGTTTGCCTGACTTGCTGAGTATTCCCAGCATTTGCTCTGTTTATTTCAAATCCTTAATATTAACAATAGTTTTGACTTTTGAAAAATAATATTTGTTGTGTTGCATTAATTCTTTTGGCAACATTATAATGTTTGTAAGTCTGTATATTAAGTTTTTAGCTATGAACAGAATCTTTTTTTAATTAATAGAGCAAAGCAGAAAAGTTTTTCAGCATTGTGGGCCAGACAATAGAAAGCTTTGTGAAATCTCTCGATGGAAGCATCAAGGAGCAACAGAATCTGGATTCAGATGAAAACCAGTTTGTTCTGGCATTGGTAGGAATTGTTACAAGTAAGTTTCATTGATGTTCCAGATTGCAATAAGTGTTTGTGATCTTAACTCTAAAGACTTCTGTTTTTATTTTTTTTTTCTGTATTTTTAATTGTGGACTGAAACAGGAAATGGACTGTGTTAAAAAATCATGGATTATTGAAGGATTACTGCAATTTAAAACCAAGCCATTGTGAGTACTGTTTACACAGGTGATGGTTCAACCTAAATGAAAAGAATAACACTGAAATGAGGACAGAATTAGCTAAAGTAGACTGGGTGGATATATTAGCATGAAAGACAGCAAGGTAAGATGTGACAGGCATTTAAGAAGGTAATTTTGACTTTGAACAAAAATATATGAGAGTAAGCAGAGGGATTCCATGAGAGATATAAAGCAACCGTGGCTAACCTAAGGAGTTAAGGAGAACGTTAAGTTGAAAGAAAAAGCTTTTAATGAAGCTAATGTCATTGAAAGCCCCAAATACTGGAATGTATTCAGAATCCAGCAGAGGAAGACTGTGTGGAAGTAATGACTCAGTGGTATTATGGCTGAACTGTTAATCCAGATAACTCAGATAATATTCTGGGGACTGGCTTCAAATCCCGCCATGGCAGATGTGGAATTTGAATTCAATTTAAAAAAAAATCTGGAATCAATGATGCCTATGAATCCATCGTCGATTGTCAAAAAACCCCAACTGGTTCACTAATGTCCCTTAGGGAAGGAAACTGCCCTCCTTACCTGCTCTGGCCTACATGCATCTCTAGACCTATAGAAATGTGGTTGTCTCTTAACTTTCTTCTGGGCATTTAGGGATGGGCAATAAATGCTGCCTAGCCAGTGACGCCCTTGTCCCATGCATGAATAAAAGAAAAAAAAAGGACTAAAAAGATAATAGAGAGAAAATAAAATGTGAGGGCAAACTAGTGAGAAATATCAAAACTGACAATTATAGCTCCTTGAAAATGTATAAAAAGGAAAAAAATGTCAAAGTGAGCATAAGTCACTCAAAATAAATCTGGGGAGATAGCTTTCAGAAACAAAGAAATGATGGAGGAGTTGGTCAAATGTTTTGCATCAGTCTTAGTCACCAAAGTCTTACTAAACCATAGGGCTACTCTCTCAGTAGAGAGAGATGACTGGTGGTGATTTAACCCAAGGGTTACCAAGCCTTGGGCAAGGAGAGACATTTATAGTAACTTCAGCCGATATTAGAATTGACCCCTTGCTGTTGGCATTGCTGTGCATCCTGCATGTCAACCCCATGAGCATGATGTACTAAACATATATTTTTCATTAGTTTTTTTGGCAGAAGATACTTCTAACATTCCATTCATACTAAAAAAAATATTGGGGGAGGAATTAAACACCATCACTATAACTAGAGAAGTAATATTAGACAAATTAATAAAACTGAAGGGTATTAATAACAAGTGAGGTAGGCTATTCAACCTGTAATTTTCAGTCTTTTGCCTTCTTTCCTTCAAGGAGATAGTGCTGAAGGGGCCTCAGCCCTTGAGTCTGTCAAACAGTTTTGAGATTCTTGCTCCCTATGTGGAAGACAACAAGAGCAGTAGGGAGGATGAGGAAACTGACCATTGCACCATTGAAGAGGGGCCAAAAAAAAATGTAGTTGTAGTCAGGGATAGTAAAGTCATGGAAATAGACATTGTTCTCTGTGGCCAGGATCAAGACTCCTGAAGGCTGTGTTGCCTGCCTGGTGTTTGGGTTCAGAATAGCTTACCAGTATTGTAAAGGAACTTGGAGTGGGAAGGTAAAGAGCCAGTTGTTATAGTCTACGTGGGTGTGGATGACATAGGTGTCATGAGAAAAGAGGTTCTGCTGAGAGATTATGAGCAGCTAAAGTTTAAAAGGCAGAACCAAAAACATAACAATATTCAGATTACTACCTGAGCCATGTTCATGGTCAGTAAGATTAAAGAGGTAAACAAAGTAGTGTGGGAGAAATTGGTTTGAATTTGTGGGTCATTAGCTCTAGTTCTAGGAAAGGATGGAACTATTCTAATGGGACAAGCTTCATCTGAATCGTGCTGGGACCAGAATCTTGGTGAATCATATAACTATGGCAATAGATTGGGCTTTAAACTAAATAGTGGATGGTGGTAGTGGTGGTTGGTTGCATGGAAAATTATAAGATCAAAGGTGAAGGGGAAGGTAGGGTGGCAAATTAGTAAAAGGATCGATTGTAACTAGAAAAGGAAAGGAAAGGATAGAATGTGGGAATGTCATTTTATACCAGGTAACCATAAAAGCATAGAGAAATTCAGTAACAGAATAAACTGAAAGGCTATACATCTATGGTGCTAGAAAAACTGAATGGCCTGAAGGTGGATAAATCACCAGGACCAGATGGACTACACCTCAGAGTTCTTAAGGAAATAGCTGAAGAGATAGTGCCAACGTTAGTGGTGATCTTTCAGGAATCACTAGAGTCAGGGAGGGTCCCAGAGAACAGGAAAATCACTAAAGCGACACCCCCGTTTACAAAGGAAAGAAGGCAAAAGACTGAAAATTACAGGTTGAATAGCCTAACCTCGGTCATGGGTAAGATTTTAGAGCCCATTGTGAAGGATTAGACTTCTGAATACTTGGAAGTACATGGTAAAATAGGGCAAAGTCAGCATGGCTTCATCAAGGGGAGGTCATGCCTGATAAATCTGCTAGAATTTGTTGAGGAAGTAACGAGCAGGTTAAACCAAGGAGAGCCAATGGATGTTGTCTACCTGGACTTCAAGAAGGCCTTTGATAAGGTGCCACACAGGAGGCTGCTGAGTAACTTAAGGGCCCATGGAGTTAGAGGCAAGGTGCTAGCAAGGATAGAAGATTGGCTGTCTGGCAGAAAGCAGAGAATGGGGATAAAGGCATCTTTCTCAGGATGGCAGCCGGTGACAAGTGGTGTTTCACAAGGGTCAGTATTGGAACCATAAATTTTCAATTTATACACTAATGATCTAGATGAAGGAGCGTGGCCATTCTGGCTACATTTGCAGATGATACAAAGATAGGTAGAGGGACAGGTAGTATTGAGGATGCGGGGAGGCTGCAGAAGGATTTGGACAGGCTAGAAAAGCGGGCAAAGAAGTGTCAGATGGAGTACAACGTGAGAAAGTGTGAGGTCCTACATTTGGTAAGAAGAATGGAAGCATGGACTATTTTCTAAATAGGGAGAAAATTCAGAAGTCTGAAGTGCAAAGAGACTTGGGAGTCCTAGTCCAGGATTCGGTCAAGGAACGGTCACCAGACCCGAAATGTTAACTCTGTTTTTTCCTTCATAGATGCTGCCAGACCTGCTGAGTTTTTCCAGCAACTTTGTTTTTGTTCTCTCAAGGTAAATTTGCAGGTTGAGTCAGTGGTCAGGAAGGCACCTGCAACTGTGGCATTTATTTTGAGATGGCTGGAATATAAAAGCAGGGATGTACTTCTGAGGCTCTATAAGGCTGTGGTCAGGGTACATTTGGATTATTGTGTGCAGTTTTGGGCCCCATATCTCAGGAAAGATGTACTGGTCCTAGAGCCATTCAGAGGAGGTTCATGAGAATGGACCCAGTGTAGAGGGCGTCTTTCCTTTACTCCACACTCTGGCTGGTGTCTGGGGTTCCCCGATTACTGTGGTGGTCTCTCTACAGCAGGCTCTGAAACTTCAAAGACCCGGGATGCCGCACAAGGGCAACTCCGCCGGAGAGAGCGCTGAATTGAACTCACTGTTCGTAGTCTGACCAGCGAGTTGGAACTTATCTCCACACAGTAATCGTGACCGTCACCAATGCCAGGGCGACTCCCTCTCTTGTTGTTGGGACAACAGTCACCTGGTACCTACCCACTCGGACAGTACCCACAAGAGAGAGAAAAAGAGAGATCAGACTGCTTAGAGATAATGGGAACTGCAGATGCTGGAGAATCCGAGACAACAAAGTGTGAAGCCCGATGAACACAGCAGGCCAAGCAGCATCTTAGATCAGGCTGCTTATCCTGGCCAGCAATCCCCCTTGATTGGGCGGTTTGAATCGCCTGGATCACCCTCTGGTCCTTGACACTGGAATTATGGACACTTGACATCTGCAAAACAAGAAACCAGCTCGGCGAGCCAACCACCCTCAACACCCACAACCAGAACTACAAATCTACTCCAAAACCTTAGAATGCAATATCTCCAAATTGTGTTAAATCAGCCATGATCCTGTTGAATGGCGGAGGAAGCTTGAGGGGCTGAACAGTCTACTCGTGTTCCTATTTCTTATGATCTTATTCAACAGTGGAGGAAAACCTAATCGCAGATGAGCTGGAGCCAAGGGGCTGTTTACAAATGGAGATTTGGCTGGCAACAGGCAGTTGATTAGGGTGTGAAATGGTGGCCAGTTATTGGTGACAAAGACTTCCTGATTCCCATCAAACGTGATTGCCTCCCTGGTAACTGAATAACTTGATGTGAATGTTCGAGTCAGAAGACAGTGGACCTATGGAAGGGAAGGAGCTGTTTCTTCCCTGCTGTAAGAATCATCTGAAGCCTGAAATTGCTATTTTGTTTCCCCTGGCCAGTTTCTGTAAGTTGTGATTTCTGATTAACAAGTCAGATATTCATATGTATGAACCAGTAATCCTATGCCTCCTGCGATCATGTAAAAGTATTAAAGATCAAGAAGCAGCATTCTGCTTGACAAAGGATAATCTTAGCAATGCTGTGCTCAAGGACCACTATACTTGTATTCCTATCTTTCCCTCCACTTATAACATCCTTTGTTGTCTGTGTGTATATGTGCGTAGAGGGAGTATTTATAAGTGATTTTGAGCATCAACTACCACAACTCACTGGGGTAGCACACTGGAAATCAATCCCCGCTATTCCCGGAGTCGTCCCAGAAGTTAAAGATTTTGAAAGAAATATTCAAAAACCCCTCAACTGGCTGATTTTTGGGCCAAGATTCTTAGAAAGCAAGGGTCAGGTTTCTGTACTTTATAAGAATCGGTTTATTATAGTAAATTAGACTCTAGCTGCAGTTAAACAATTGAATTAAAACTGTAAGATAACAAGGCGTACAGCTGGATGAACGCAGCAGGCCGAGCAGCATCAGAGGAGCAGGAAAGCTGACGTCTCAGGTCTGGACCCTTGTTCAGAAATGGGGGAGGGGAAGGGGATTCTGAAAAATATAGAGACAGAGGGGGAGGCAGTTGGAAGATGGATAAAGGAGCAGATAGGTGGAGAGAAGACGGACAGGTCAAAGAGGCAGAGATGAGGCTGATAGGTAAGAACTGGGGATGGGGGTTGAGGTGGGAGGAGTGGATAGATGGGAGAAAGGACGGACAGGTTAGGGAGGTGGGGACGAGCTGGGTTGGTTTTGGGATGCAGTTGGGGGCGGGGAGATTTTAAAGCTTGTGAGGTCCACATTGATACCATTGGGCTGCAGGGTTCCCAAGCGAAATATAAGATGCTGTTCCTGAACCTTTGGGTGACATCGTTGTGGCACTGGAGGAGGCCCAGGATAGACATGTCATTCAAGTAGTGGGAGGGAGAGTTGAAGTGGTTCATGACTGGGAGGTGTAGTTGTTTGTCGCGAACCGAGCATAGGCGTTCCACAAAGCAGTCTCCAAGCCTCTGCTTGGTTTCCCCGATGTAGTAGAGGCCACGTCGGGAACAGCGGATACAGTATACTACATTAGCAGATGTGCAGGTGAACATCTCTTTGATGTGGAAGGTTTTCTTGGGGCCTGGGATGGGGGCGAGGGGGGAGGTATAGGGGCAGGTGTAGCACTTTGTACGGTGGCAGGGAAGCGTGCCGGTGGTGGTGGGGAGTGTGGAGCCTGGAGCAGACCAGGGAGTCACGGAGAGAGTGGTCCCTCCGGAAGGCAAATAAGGGTGGGGAGGGAAAAATGTCCTTGGTAGTGGGGTCAGATTACAGGTGGCGGAAGTGACGGAGGATGATGCATTGGATGCAGAGGTTGGTGGTGCGATACGTGAGGACAAGGGGGATTCTGTTTTTGTTGTTATTGCGTGGAGGGGTGTGAGGGATGAGCTGCAGGAAACGCAAGAGATGCGGTTGAGGGCATTTTTGACCACTGTGGAGGGAAAGTTGTGGTCCTTGAAAAACAAGGGCATCTGGGATGTCCAGGTGTGGAATGCGGTGGAGGCGAAGGAGTTGGGAATAGTGGATCACATTTTTGCAGGAAGGTGAGTGCGAGAAGGTGTATTCTCGGTAGCTGTGGGAGTCAATAGGCTTGAAATGGGTATCAGTTTCAGATGGTCGCCAGAGATGGAAACAGAGAGGTCCAGGAAGGAGAGATAGGTATCGGAGATGGTCCAGGTGAACTTAAGGTTGGGGTTAAATGTGTTAGTGGATGTGGATGAACTGTTTGAGCTCCTCGTGGGAGCACAAGGCAGCGCCGATACAGTTATTGATATAATGGAGGAAGAGGTCGGGGGATAGGACCAGGGTAGCTTCAGAAAAGGGATTGTTCCACGTATCCTACAAAGAGGCACGCATAGCTTAGGCACATGCGGGTACCCATGTCCACCCCCTTTGTCTGTAGGACGTGGGAGGAATTGAAGGAGAAGTTGTTGAGGTTGAGGACAATTTCAGCTAAGCGGACAAGGGTGTCAGTGGAGGGGGAGTGTGCGGGCCTGCGGGACAGAAACAAGCAGAGGACCTTTAAGCCATCTGCGTAGGAATTGCAGGTGTATAGAGATGGGACGTCCATGGTGGAGATGAGGTATTGGGGACTAGGGAATCGGAAGTTTTGGAGGTGGAGGCCATGGGTGGTGTCACGGACGTAGGTGGGGAGATCCTGCACCAGTGGGAGAAAATTATAACTGTATCCCTTGTAATCCAACCCCCCCCACGTCACACATATTCACAGGCAGATAAATATAAACATTGGGAAGGAAACATGGATGAAGGCAAAACTGGAAAACAATGCCATAGTCATTGTTAAGTTGGTTCTTACTCATCTAAGGTTTTTCCTTAACCTTCCATTTCTTGAATGTTTCCACTAGAGCCATTTGGCCCTTTGAGCCTGCTCCACCATTCCATACCATCATAGCTAATCATCCAACTCAGTACCTTGTTCCTGTAACACAAGGTTAGAACAACCCAGAAAAAGTCAGGCAGTGTGAGAGTCATTCAGAGAGGAGGTCCCAAACAGCAGAAGTGCTGGTTTTAATAGTATCCACCTAATCCAGATTGAAAAGTTATTCTAAATGGCATGGAAATCAGCAAGAGAAAAACATTCGAAACAGAAGGCTTTTCAGGTATCAGAGAAAGATTTTCAAAAAGCATTTGAAGAAATGAACACAAGTAATCATTTTAAACAAGTTAGCAGCTTGATTAAGGGTCTCAGGAAGATAGCACACTGAAGAAAATAGCATCGAGTGATGGCAGAAGTTTTTTCTCTTCATTCATGGGACGTGGGCATCACTGGCTAGACTAACATGGTTGCTAATCCCTAATTGCCCAGAGGGCAGTTAAGAGCCAGCTGCATTGCTGAGAGTCTGGAATCATATGTAAGCCAGACCAGGTAGGGACAGCAGTTTCCCTCCCTAAAGGATAGTAATTAACAAGGTGGGTAGTTCCGGACAATCAACAACAGATTCATAGATAACGGGAACTGCAAATGCTGGAGAATCCAAGATAACAAAGTGTGGAGCTGGATGAACAGAGCAGGCCAAGCAGCATCTCAGGAGCACAAAAGCTGACCTTTCGGGTCTAGACCCTTCATCAGAGAGGGGGATGGGGAGAGGGTTCTGAAATAAATAGGGAGAGAGGGGGAGGCGGACCGAACATAGATAGAGGAGAAGATAGGTGGAGAGGAGAGTATAGGTGGGGAGGTGATAGGTCAGTCCAGGGAAGACGGTCAGGTCAAGGAGGCGGGATGAGGTTGGCAGGTGGGAAATGGAGGTGCGGCTTGAGGTGGGAGGAGGGGATAGGTGAGAGGAAGAACAGGTTAGGGAGGTGAGGATGAGCTGGGCTGATTTTATGATGCA
This sequence comes from Stegostoma tigrinum, assembly GCF_030684315.1. Lineage (NCBI taxonomy): Eukaryota > Metazoa > Chordata > Chondrichthyes > Orectolobiformes > Stegostomatidae > Stegostoma > Stegostoma tigrinum. Next base: position 351,732 of record NC_081365.1, read on the forward strand.
GTGGGGGGAGGGGATGAGCTGGGCTGGTTTTGTGATGCATTGGGGGGAGGGGGGATTTTGAAGCTTATGAAGTCCACATTGATACCATTGGGCTGCGGGGTTCCCAAACAGAAAATGAGTTGCTGTTCCTGCTCCCTTCAGGTGGCATCATTTTGGCACTGCAGGAGGCCTATGATGGACATGTCATCTAAGGAATGGGAGGGGGAGTTAAAATGGTTCGCGACTGGGAGGTGCAGTTGTTAATTGCGAACCGAGCGGAGGAGTTCCGCAAAGCGGTCCCCAAGCCTTCACTTGGTTTCCCCAATGTAGAGAAAGCCACACCGGGTCCAGTTTCATGATCATAACACCCTTAATTCAGGATTTTTATTGAATTCAGATTACACCATCTGCCATGACAGTATTTTATTTTACTTTTACACATTCATGGGATGTGGACATCGCTGCTGGCCAGCATTTATGCCCAGCCCTATTTCCCCTTGAGAAGGTTGTGGTAAACTGCTTTCTTGAACCACTGAAGTTCACCTGCCATGGGTTGATCCACAATGCCTTTAGGGAGTTCCAGGATTTTGACCCAGCAACACTGGAGGAATAGCGATATATTTCCAAACGAGATGTTGAATGACGTGGAGGGGAACTTTCAGATACTGGTGTTCCCATGTATCTGCTTCCCCTGTCCTTCTAGATGGAAGTGTTCATGGGTTTGGAGTGTATTATCTGAGGACCTTTGATGAATTTCTGCAGTGCATATCATACAAAATGTAACAATTAAACATAGCACAGGAACAGACCTTTCATCCCACCAAGCCTGCGCCGACTGTAATCCTTATTTAGACCCGCTGTTTATTTTCCATGTGTGGTTTCTACACTTCTGTTTGCCTCCCTTTAATGTGTCCATTAAGATACACTTTAAACATTGCTAATATGCCTGCTTCTACCATATCCAATAGCAGTGCATTTCAGGCAGCCACCATCCTCTGTGTGAAAGATTTTCCCTGTAGTTTTCTCCTGAACTTGCCCCTCTCACCTTGAACCTGTGCCCTCTTATAGTTGTCCTTTCCACCTTGGGAAAAAGCCTCTGACTATCCACCCTACCCATGCCTCTCATGATTTTGCAGACCTCAGGCCACTCCTCAGCCTCCACCTTTACAGTGAAAACAATCCAAGTTTGACCAATCTTTCCTCATAGCTAAAACCCTCCAGACCAGGCAACATCCTGATAAATTTTCTCTGCAGCCACATCCATATGATACTGTGGTGACCACATCTGCACACAGTATCCCAGATGTGACCTAACTAAATTTTTGTATAACTCTAACATAGCTTCCCAGCTTTTATATTCAATGCCCCAGCTAATGAAGGCAGTTTCAACGATCTGTGGTTCTGTACACCCAGATCTCTCTGTTATGTCAATGCTGTTAAGGGTTCTGCCATTTGTGATAGATATCATTTGCACTTGAATTTGATCTTCCAAAGTACATCTCCATCTGCCATTCTCTGCCCAAATCTACAATCTGTTTACATCCCACATATCCTTTGACAATCCTCTGTCTGCAACTATGCCAATTTTGGTGTCATCTGCAAATTTAGTAATCAGACCTGGATTATCTCTGTTTCTCTTCTTAAACAATGGAACAATATTGGCCTTTCGCCAGTCCCCAGCTATTTCCTCCCTTGCTGCCCACAGTATCCTGGGATAGATCCCTTCTTGCCCTGGGGACTTGTCTACTTTAATGTATTTCAAGACATCCTACATTTCCTCCTTCATCATGTTGACCTGCCCAAGAGTAATCACACATAATTCCCTTACCTGAACATCTTCCACATTCCTGTCTTTGGTGAATACTGATGTAAAGTATTCACTAAGGATCTTACCCATTTCTTCTAGCTCCACACAAAACCTCCTTTCTTTATTCTTAAGTGGCCCTACCCTTTGCTTAACTACTCTCATGCTCCTAATATGTGTATAAAATGCCTTTGGATTCTCCTTAACCTTGCTGGCCAAGGATGTTTCAGAGCCCCTTTTAAGCCTCCTAACTCCCCATCCTTCCTAATTTCTCTATATTCTTCAAGGACTTTGCCTGTTCGACCTCAGGTGTGCTTCCTTTTTTTTGACTATGATGATAATTGCCGCTGCCATCCAAGGTTCTCAAATCCTGCAATTTCTGTCCATCATTTTCACAGAAGCATGCCTATCCTGCACTCTAATCAACTGGTCTTCAAAAGACTCCCACATGTCAGATGCTTGTATGAGGAATAAGAGGATGACCAGAGCAGGAGTAGAACCAATCAGGAATAGTGGAGGGACCGTGTGCGTGGAGTCAGAGGAGGTAAGGGAGGCCCTTAATGAATACTTTGCTTCAGTATTCACCAGTGAGAGGGACCTTGGCATTTGTGAGGACAAAATTTAACAGGCAGATATGCTCGAACAGGTTGATGTTAGGAAGGGAGATGTGCGAGAACTTTTGAAAAAACATGAGGATAGGTAGGCCCCCTGGGCCAGACAAGATATACCCAATGTTCCTACGGGAAGCAAGGGAAGAAATTGCCACCCCTTTGGAAATGATCTTTGCGTCCTCACTGTCCAGTGGAGTAATGCCAGAAGATTGGAGGGTGGAAAATGTCATTCCCTTCTTCAAGAAAGGGAATAGGGACAATCCTGGGAATTATAGACCTGTCAGTCTTACATCTGTGGTGGGCAAATTATTGTAGAGGATTCTGAGAGATAGTATTTATGATTATTTGGAAACGCACAGTTTGGTTAGAAATAGCATGGTTTTGTGAGGGGCAGGGCATGCCTCACAAGCCTTATTGAATTCTTTGAGGATGTGGCAAACTACATTGATGAAGGCAGAGCAATGGATGTGGTGTATATGGATTTTAGCAAGGTGTTTGATAAGGTTTCCCATGGTAGGCTCATTCAGAAAGTAAGGATGGAGAATTTTTACCCTAAACCTAAGGTCTCTGTAACCTCCACCGCTACCTTAGACAATGGATGTGAGTTTGCTTGCTGAGCTGGAAGGTTAGTTTTCAGACGTTTCGTCACCATTCTAGGTAACATCATCAGTGAGCCTCCGACGAAGCGCTGGTGTTATGTCCCGCTTTCTATTTATCTGGTTAGGTTTCCTTGGGTTGGTGATGTCATTTCCTGTTCTATTTCTCAGGGGATGGTAGATTGGCTCCAAGTCAATGTGCTTGTTGATGGAATTCCGGTTGGAATGCCATGCTTCTAGGAATTCTCGTGCATGTCTCTGTTTGGCTTGTCCTAGGATGGATGTGTTGTCCCAATCAAAGTGGTGTCCTTCCTTATCTGTATATAAGGATATGAGTGATAGTGGGTCATGTCGTTTTGTGGCTAGTTGCTCAACTAGCATTAAACTCCATTTGGCACCTCTCAGCCTAGTTCTGCAGCTTATCTATGTCTCTCTGCAACCTACAGCATCCTTTGTCACTATCCACAACTCCACCGACCTTAGTGTCGTCTGCAAATTTACTAACCGATCCTTCTATGCCCTCATCCAGGTCATTTATACAAATGACAAACAGCAGTGGACCCAACGCCGACTCTTGCAGTACACCACTAGTAACTGGTCTCCAGGATGAACATTTCCCATCAACTACCACCCTCTGTCTTCTTTCAGCAAGCCAATTTCCGATCCAAACTGCTATATCTCCCACAATTCCGTTCCTCCGCATTTTGTACATAGCCTATTGTGGGGAACCTTATCCAACGCTTTGCTGAAATCCATATACACCACACCAACCGGTTTACTCTCATCTACCTGTTTGGTCACCTTCTCAAAGAGCTCAATAAGGTTTGTGAGGCACGACCTTCCCTTCACAAAACCGTGCTGACTATCCCTAATCAATTTATTCTTTTCTAGATGATTATAAATCCTATCCCTTATAACCTTTTCCAACACTTTACCAACAACTGAGGTAAGGCTCACTGGTCTATAATTACCAGGGTTGTCTCTACTCCCCTTCTTGAACAGGGGAACCACATTTGCTATCCTCCAGTCGTCTGGCACTATTCCTGTAGACAATGACGAGTTAAAGATCAATGCCAAAGGCTCGGCAATCTCCTCCCTGGCTTCCCAGAGGATCCGAGGATAAATCCCATCCGGCCCAGGGGACTTATTTATCTTCACACTCTGTAGGATTTCTAATACCTCTTCCTTGTGAACCTCAATCCCACCTAGTCTAGTAGCCTGTATCTCAGTATTCTCCTCGACAACATTGTCATTTTCTAGAGTGAATACTGTTGAAAAATATTCATTTAACGCTTCCCCTATCTCATCTAACTCCACACACAACTTCCCACTACTATCCTTGATCGGGCCTAATCTTACTTTCGTCATTCTTTTATTCCTCAAGTACCTATAGAAAGACTTAGGGTTTACCCTGATCCTATCTGCCAACAACTTCACATGTCTCCTCCTGGCTCTTCTGAGCTCTCTCTTTAGGTCTTTCCTGGCTACCTTGGAACCCTCAAGTGCCCTAACTGAGCCTTCACATCTCATCCTAACATAAGCCTTCTTCTTCCTCTTGACCAGAGATTCCACCTCTTTCGTAAACCATGGCTCCCGCACTCTACAGCTTCCTCCCTGCCTGACAGGTACATACTTTTCTAGGACACACAGGAGCTTTTCCTTGAATAAGCTCCACATTTCTAATGTGCCCATCCCGTGCAGTTTCCTTCCCCATCCTATGCTCCCTAAATCTTGCCTAATCTCATCGTAATTGCCTTTCCCCCAGCTATAACTCTTGCCCAGTGGTATACACCTGTCACTTTCCATCACGAAGGTAAACATAACAGAATTGTGATCGCTATTACCAAAGTGCTCACCTACTTTCAAATCCAACACCTGCCCTGGCTCATTACCCAGTACCAAATCTAATGTGGCTTCGCCCCTTGTTGGCCTGCCTACATACTGTGTCAGGAAGCCCTCCTGCACACACTGGACAAAAACTGACCCATCTATAGTACTGGAGCTATAGTGTTCCCAGTCAATATTTGGAAAGTTGAAGTCCCCATGACAACTACCCTGTCTGTCTTACTCCTATCGAGAATCATCTTTGCTATCCTTTCCTCTACATCTCTGGAACTATTCGGAGGCCTATAGAAAACTCCCAACAGGGTGACCTCTCCTTTCCTGTTTCCAACCTCAGCCCATACTACCTCAGTTGACGAGTCCCCAAACATCCTTTTTGCAACTGTAATACTGTCCTTGACCAACAATGCCACACCTCCGCCCCTTTTACCATCTTCTGACTGAAACATCTAAATCCCGGAACTGCAACAACCATTCCTGTCCCTGCTCTATCCATGTCTCCGAAATGGCCACAACATCGAAGTCCCAAGTACTAACCCATGCTGCAAGTTCACCCACCTTATTCCGGACCTCCTGGCATTGAAGTAGACACACTTCAATCCAACTTCTTGCTTGCCGGTGCCATCTTGCTTCCCTGAAACTTTATTTCGGACCACCCTACTCTCAACCTTTTCTATAGTAGGGAACTACATTTTTGGTGCCCATCCCCCTGCTGAATTAGTTTAAACCCACCCGAACAGCCTTAGCAAATTTATCCCCCAGGATATCGGTACCCCTCTGGTTCAGGTGAAGACCATCTTGCTTGTAGAGGTCCCACCTACCCCAGAGAGAGCCCCAATTATACAAGAATCCAAAACCCTCCCTCCTGCACCATCCCTGTAGCCACGTGTTCAACTCCTCTCTCTCCCTATTCCTCGCCTCACTAGCACGTGGCACGGGCAACAAACCAGAGACAACAACTCTGTTCGTCCTAGCTGTCAGCTTCCATCCTAGCTCCCTGAATTTTTGCCTTAAATCCCCATCTCTCTTCCTACCTATGTTGTTGGTGCCAATGTGGACCACGACTTGGGGCTGCTCCCCCTCCCCCTTAAGGATCCCAAAAACACAATCAGAGACATCACGCACCCTGGCACCTGGGAGGCAACACACCAACCGTGAGTCTCTCTCGTCACCACAGAACTTCCTATCTGTCCCCCTAACTACGGAGTCCCCAATGACTAATGCTCTGCTCCTCTCCCCCCTTCCCTTCTGAGCAGCAGGGACAGACTCTGTACCAGAAACCTGTGCCCAACTGCTTTCCCCTGGTAAGTCGTCCCCCCCCCCCCCCCCCCCCCCCGCAACAGTATCCAAAACGGTATACTTATTGTTGAGGGGAATGGCCACAGGGGATCCCTGCACTGCCTGCTGGATCCCTTTCCGTCCCCTGACCGTAACCCATCTGCCTTTTTCCTGTACTTGAGGAGTGACTACCTCCCTGTAACTCCTCTCAATAACCTATTCTGCCTCCCGAATGATCCGAAGTTCATCCAGCTCCAGTTCCCTAATGCGGTTTTCAAGGAGCTGGAGTTGGGTGCACTTCCCGCAGATGTAGTCAGCAGGGACACTAGTGGTGACCCTTACCTCCCACATTCTGCAGGAGGAACATTCAACTGCCCTGACCTCCCTTCCCATTATTCTAAATTCCCAAGACTTAAAAAATAAAGAATAAAAAATAAACTTGTTAACTTACCAATCAGGCACACAGAACTTTTTTTTTGGTTAGAGGAGGAGGATGGGTGGGAGATACTACCAGGGTAGTGTTTCGGGTAACAGAACCACACAAATATATTACCTCACTCACTCACCAGTCCTGTGTCGGCTCCTGCTGTGTCAGGAATCTTCCCTGAACGCACTGAACAAAATCCGCTCCAGCTCAACTAATACAACTAAAATGTTTCCAATCAATATTTGGGAAGTTGAAGTCACCCATGACTCCAACCCTGTGACTTCAGCACCTTTCCAGTATCTGCCTCCCAATCCACTCCTCTACTTCTCTGCAACTAGTAGGGGGTCTGTAAAAAAAACTCAACAAAGTGACTGCTCCTTTCTTGTTCCTGACCTCAACCCAAACTGACTCTGTCGACACATCATTCTCGAACTGCCTTTCAGTAGCTGCTGTACTCGCCCTGACTCGCAATGCCACTCCCCGACATCTTTTTCCACTCTCCCTATTTCTTTTAAAGCATCTAAATCCCAGAACTTCCAACAACCATTCCTCTCCTTGAGTTACCCAAGTTCCTGTAATGGCCACAACATCATCGTTCCAAGTACTGATCCACGCTCTAAGTTCATCCGCTTTATTTCTGATACTTCTAGCATTGAAGTATACACACCTCAAACCATCTCGGTGTGTGCAATTACGCCCCATCGACCGCATTTCTTTATAAACTACTTCACTCCCTGTTGTGCCTGTTGGAACGGCCAAATACCTCATTCTCTGAATTATAAATCCGGTTCCCCACCCCCTGCCAAACTAGGTTCAACCATTCCATACAGTTCTAGCAAACCTCCCTCCCAGGATACTTGTGCCCTTCCAGTTCAGGTGCAACCCATCCTTACTGTACAAGTCCCACCTTCCTCAGAATGTGCTCCAATTATCCACATAATGGAAGCCCTCCCTCCTACACCAGCCCTGTAGCCACATGTTTAGCTGCACTCTCTCCCTGTTTCTTACCTTGTTATCACTTGGCACTGGAAGTAATCCAGAGATAACTACCCTGTTTGTCCTGGACTTCAGCTTGCAACCTAACTCCCTGTACTCGTTTTTCACATTCTCAGTCCTTTTTCTACCTCTGTCATTGGTACCGATGTGCACCATGACTGCTGTTTGCTCACCCTTTTCCTTAAGAATCTTGAAGACACGATCCGAGACATCACAGACCCTGGCACCCGGGAGGCAACATACCGTCCTTTCATCTCGTTGGCGCCCACAGAACTGCCTGTCTGTGCCTCTTACTATCAAATCCCCCACTACAATTGTTCTCCTATTCTCCCCCCTTCCCTTCTTTGCCACAAGGTCAGACACAGTGCCAGAGACCTGACGCTATGGCCTTCCCCTGATAGGTGCCCCCCCCCAACAGTATCCAAAACAGTATACCTATTATCGAGGGGAACGGCCACAGGGAATCCCTGCAGTAACTGCCTATTCCCTTTCCCCCCTCCTGACAGTCACCCAGCGACTGTTTTCCTGTACCTTGGGTGTGACCACCTCCTGTGACTCCTCCCTATCACCCCCTCAGCTTCCCAAATGATCTGGACCTCATCCAGCTCCAGCTCCCTGACACAGTTTTTGAGGAGCTGGAGTTGGGTGCACTTCTCTCAGGTGAAGCCAGATGGGACACCACCCATGACCCTTACCTCCCACATCCTGCAAGAGGAGCATGCAACTGCCCTAGCTTCTATTCCCTCTACTCTAGATTTCCAGAAGAATTTTTAAAAGGCCTTACCTTACCGAACCTCCACACAGTCTTTTTTGGTTAGAAGAGGAGGATGGATGGGAGACACTACACACGTAGTGTTTCAGGTTTAGCCAATGTCCGAATTTATCTGTTCCTCCCTGGCTCGTGTTCCCTCCACATACCCGCTGCTGAAAACAAGAGGGCCGCTTGCTACATGAGGTAAGTTTTTTATACAGGGATAGACAAAAACTGCCTTACCTTCCGGTCAACAGTCTGGCTTGCACTGCTGCTGCTGAAAACAAGAGTTGATGGAAAGTATTCAGCCTAAAGCTTGGTGACCAGTGGCGTGCTGGTTCTGTTTTGGGACCTTTGCTCTTTGTGATCTTTATAAATGACTTGGATGAAGAAGTGGAAGGGTGGGTTAGTAAGTTTGCCGATGATATGAGGGAAGGTGGAGTTGTGGATAACGTGGAGGGCTGTTGTAGGTTGCAACTGGACATTGACAGGATACAGAGTTGAACAAAGAAGTGGCAGATGGAATTCAACCCAGAAAAGTGTGAAGTGACTCATTTTGGAAGGTTGAATTTGAATGCAGAATACAGGGTTAATGGCAGGATTCTCGGCAGTGTGGAGGAGTAAAGAGATCTTGGGGTCCACTTCCAAAAGATCCCTCAAAGTTGCTACCTAAGTTGTTAGGGCTGTAAAGAAGGCATATGGTGTTGGCCTTTATTGGCAGAACTGAGTTTAAGAGGCGCGAGGTTACACTGCAGCTGTATAAAACCCTGGTTAGAACACAGTTGGAATTTTGTGTGCAGTTCTGGTTTTCTCATTTTAGGAAGGATATGGAAGCTTTAGAGAGGGTGCAGAGGAGATTTACCAGGGTGCTGCCTGGACTGGAGGGTAGGTCTTGTAAGGAAAGGTTGAGGGAGCTAGGGCTTTTTTCATTGGAGCAAAGAAAGATGAGAGGTGACTTGACAGAGGTTTACAAGATGATGAGAGCCATAGATCGAGTGGATAGCCAGAGACATTTTCCCAGGGTGGAAATGACTGTTATGAGAGGGCATAATTTTAAAGTGATTGGAGGAAGATATCAGAGATGTCAGGGGTAGGTTCTTTACATAGAGATTGTTGGGCGTGTGAAATGCGCTGCCGGCAGTGGTAGTGGAGTCAGATACTTCAGAGACTTGTAAGCGACTCTTGGATAGGCACATGGATGATAGTATAATGTAGGGTATGCTGTGCAATTTGATCTCAGTAGGATAATAGGCTGACGCAACATAGTGGGCCGAAAGGCCTGTACTTTGCTGTACTGTTCTATATTCTATGTGGATTTACCTTCAAACAGCTGCACCAATCCATATTCTCCAATTCTGGCCTAAATTGAATATAGCTGGCCTTCTTCCAATTTAACGCCCTTATCTGCGGCCCACTCTTGTCCTTAGCCATAAGTATCTGAAAACTTACAGAATTGTAGTTACTATTTCCAAAATGCTCCCCCACAGAAATTTCGATCACCTGGCCAGGCTCATTTACCAATACTGGATTAAATATGGTCCCTTTTCTCAAGGGATTATTCACATACTATTTCAAAATTTTTTCTGGAACACGTCGAACCAATTGCTCTCCCATCCAAACCCCTGGCACTAAGGGAGTCCCAGTTAATATGGGAGAAGTTAAAATCACCCACTACAACAACGCTGTTATTTTCACGTCTTTCCAGAATCTGACTACATATCTCTTCCTCCATTTCCCATTGGCAGCTGGGAGGTCTGTAGTTCAGTCACAATATTGTGACTGCACCCTTCCTATTACTGAGCTGTACTTATAGTAGAACATAGAACATTACAGCACAGTACAGGCTCTTCGGCCCTTGATGTTGTGCCGACCTGTCATACCAATCTGAAGCCCATCTAACCTACACTATTCCATGTACGTCCATATGTTTGTCCAATGTTGACTTAAATGTACCTAAAGTTGGGGAATCTACTACCTTTGCAGGCAAAGCGTTCCATTCCCCTACTACTCTCTGAGTAAAGAAACTACCTCTGACATCTGTCCTATATCTTTCACCCCTCAATTTAAAGCTATGCCCCCTCGTGCTCAGCGTCACCATCCTAGGAAAAAGGCTCTCCCTATCTAATCCTCTGATTATCTTATATGTCTCAATTAAGTCACCTCTCAACCTTCTTGGTTGCCTCACTGCAAGATCTGTCGAGGGTGTCTTTTCTAACTCAGCTATGATATGATCCCAAACCAGTAATGAAATTCCCCCACCTGTTTTGCTTTCTCCTCTGTCTCATCTAAAACATCAATATCCCAAAATATTAACCTTCCAATCCTGTCCCTGTTTCAACTATGTATTTGTGAAAGTAACAACATCATAACTGCATGCATTAATCCAGGCTCTAAATTCATCCGTTTAAACTGTTATACTTCCTGCATTGAAGCAAATGCAGTCCAAGCTTCCAGTTCCACTGAGCTCAGCAACCAGTCCCTGACTGCTCTTCCTCTTAACCATATTTGCCTTAAACCCAAGCTCTTCCGCAGTCCCTCTATTTAGTGACTTGCTGCTCTGGATCTCCTCCAAGCATCCCCCACCCCCCAGCCACAATACTAGTTTAAGCCCTCTCGAATGGCACTATAGAGCCTTCCCACCAGGATATTTATCCCCGTCCAGTTTAGTTGCAATCTGTCTTTCTTGTTCAGACCCCAACTTCCCTGGAAGACACCCTAATGATCCATACATCTAAAGCCTTCCCCCCTCCACTAGCTCTTCAGCCACGTATTCAGTTGTGCTCTGACTCTGTTCCTAGCCTCAGTAGCCCATGGCATGGAGAATAATCCTGAGATTACTACCCTAAAGGTCCTGCTTTTTAGTTTACTACCAAACCCCCGAATTGTTGTTGTCGACCTTGCCACTCTTCTTAACCATGTCATTTATGCCAATATGGACAGTGACTTCAGTCTATTTACCCTCCCATTTCAGGATGCCCTGTATCCACTCAGAGACATCCATGACCCTGACACCAGGGAGGCAATATATCATCCTGGAGTTTCTTTCACGGCCACAGAAGTCCCTATCTGTGCCCCTGGCTATCGAACCTCCTTTTATTCTTGATCTACTGTCCTTTGGTCCTCCCCTCTGTACAGTAGATACTGTAGATGGTATGCAGTGTTGTTACTGACCATTGGTGGTGGATGTTTGTGGATGAAGTGCCAATCAAATGGACTGCTTTGTCTTGAATGATGTCAAACTTCTTGAGTTTTGTTGGAATTGCATTAATTCAGGAAAGTGGGGAGTGTTCCATTACACTGCTGACCTGTGACTTGCAGATGATAGACAGGCTTTGGGGAGTCAGGAGGTGAGTTACTCACCACAGTATTCCTAGCCTCTGACCTGCTCTTGTTGCCACTGTGTTTTTGTGGTGAGTCCACTTGTGTTTATGGTCAGTGATAACCCCTAGGATAGTGGGGGATTTGGTAATAGTAACACCATTGAATGTCAGGGGCTGGTGGTTAGATTGTCTCTTATTAGTGATGGTCATTGCCTAACATTTGTATGGTGTGAATGTTACTTGCCCCTTGTCAACCCAAACCTGGATCATAGAAACCCTACAGTACAGAAGCAGGCCATTTGGCCCTTCAAGCCCACACTGACCCTCCAAAGAGCATCTCACCGAGACCCATTCCCCTACCTTATCCCTGTTATCCTGCATTTCCCTGCACATCACTGAACTCTATGAGCAATTTAGCATGGCCAGTCTACCTAACTTGCACATCTTTGGACTGTAGTAGGAAACTGGAGCACACAACAGAAACCCACAAAACCACAGGGAGAACATGCAAACTCTACACAGACAGTTGCCTGAAGTTGGGATCGAACCCAGGTCCCTGGCGCTGTGAGGCAGCAGTGCAAACAGTGAGCCGTCATGCCACCCCTGGATATTGCCTAGATCTTGTTGCATTCAGTGCTTGAGGAGTCATGAATGGTGCTGAACGTTGTGCATTTATCAGCGAACATCCCCACTGCTGACCTAATGGTGTGGGAAAGGTCATTGATGCAGCATCAGAAGATGGTTATGCCTGTAGCACTGCCCTGAGGACCTCCTGGAGCCAAGATAATTGACCTCTAATGACCACAGCAATCTTCCTATATTTGCCCCTGATACTCATCGTGTCAAGAGGGTAAGGCAAGGCTGGGTGATCTTTAATCATAAAAATCCAGACAGTGTGGAAACAGCCCATTCGGCCCAACAAGTCCGCACCACTGCTCTGAAGAGCATCCCACCCAGACCTGTTCCCCTACCCCTGCATTTTCACGTATCTAACCCACCTAACCTAAACACCCCTGGGCACTAGGGGCAATTTATCATGGCCAGTCTACCTAGCCTGCACATCTTTGGGCTGTGGGAGGAAACCAGAACACCCAGAAGAAGCCCACCCAGACATGGGGAGAATGTGCAAACTCCACACAGACAGTCGCCTCAGAGTGGAATTGAACCCAGGCCCCTGGTGCTGTATGGCAGCGGTGCTAACCACTGAACCACTAGGTGGCCCACTTTTTTTTTGAATGAACTCTTCACCTCTGAGTGGTATTGAAATGCCAACCTTCTGGTTCACAGCCAAGCACAGTAACTTATTGTGCCACAGGTACAGGCTGGGGTGCTCGGAGTTTAATAGGTAAAGCTGATGAGTTAATGGCATGGATTGACAAGTGAAAGTATGATATTGTTGCCACCTCAGAAACGTAGTTGAGGGAAGGGCTGGACTGGCAACACAACATTCTGGGTATAAGATCTCTAGGCAGGACAGAGAAGGATGCAAAAAGGCTGGTGGTGTAGCACAATTAATTGAGGAGTCAGTTGCTGCAATACTGAGAGACAGTTTCCCTAGAGGAATGCAAGGAGTGCAGGGAGGAACTTATGAAAGCAATCAGAAAAACAAAAAGGGCCATGAAAATAACTCACAAAGTAGATTAGGGAGAATCCTAACATTTTTAAAATATATTAGAAAGAAAGAGTTAAGCACGGAAAGAGTGCGGCCCATTAGGGAACAAGGGGATAAACCTAGTGTGAAACCAGATGATAACACAAGTGTGTTGGATGAATACTTCTCTTCAGTCTTCACTTTGGAAAAGGAGAATGTAGGTACAGATTTCAGGAAAAGAGACTGTTAGGAACGTCACCATTTGACATCGGAAATAGGAAGATATTGAAGGCTCTGTTGGGCGTAAAAACAGACAAATTCCCTGGTCCAGATGAATTGCATCACAGGCTGCTGTGCAGGCAAGGCAGGAGATTGCAGGGGCTCTGACACAAAATTGTAATTACTCTCTTGCCATGGGGGATACAGCAGAGGACAGGAGGATAGCTAATATGGTTCTACATTTTAAGGAGGGCGGTAGAGATGAACCAAGAAATTACACACTGAATAGTGTTACGACAGTGGGAGCAAAACTATTGGGAGAAAATTCTGAAGGAGCAAATTAATACTCACTTGGAAAGACATGGGTTAATTAGGGACAGTCAGCATGGCTTTGTCAGAGGGAAGGCATGCCTAACAAGCTTGCAAACTTACTAACCCATCCACCTATGCCTGCGTCCAAGTCATTTATAAAAATGACAAACAGCAGTGGTCCCAAAACAGATCCTTGAGGCACCCCAGTAGTAACCGGACTCTAGGCTGAATATTTTCCATCAACCACCACTCGTTGCCTTCTTACAGAAAGCCAGTTCTAATCCAAACTGCTAAATCTCCCTAACAAATTTGCTAGAATGTTTTGAAATAGTTCAAGTGTCTGGATGAGGGAAGTTCAGTTAACGAAGTTTGTATGGATTTTAGCAAAGCTTTTGACAAGGTCCCACATGGGAGACTGATTGAGAAGGTTAAAGCACATGAGATTTAGGGAATTCAGAGATGGATCACAAAGTAGCTTAGTAATAAGACACAAAGGGTAGTGGTAGGAGGGTATTTGACTGACTGGAGGCTGGTGTCCAGTGATGTACCATAGTGATCAGTACTAGGACCCTTATTATGTGTTACATGTGTAAATGACATAGACGAAAATGTGGGGAGAACTGTTAAACAAATGTGTAGATGAATAGCAAGAAAATGGGTGTAGGTTACAGGAAGATACAGATGGTCAAGGTTTAGATGGTATTTAACCCTGACAAGTACAAGGTGACACATGTTGGATGAAGAAAGTACAGCACCTGGCATGCACTTCTGCATACTTCATCGAACTTGGGTTAATTGCCTGGCTAGATGCTAACAATTGAGTGAGGGATATGCGAGGTTATGAGATTGCAGATTATGCTGGAGTACAATTCTGCTGCTGTTAGTAGCCCATAGTGCTTCATGGATGCCTGGTCTTTGGTTGCTAGATCTGATCAAAGTCTGTCCTATTTAGCACAAAGATAGTGCCACACAAAAGATTCACATGGTGTTTACCATGTGAATACAGGACTTTACCTCCACAAGGACTGTGAGTTATCACTCGCACACACTAGTGTCGTGGACGGATGCATCAATAGCCAGGAATATTGCACCACCTGCAGCAAACCCCATCCAGCAGCTACACTCTTTAAGACCCAAGCAGCTCGGTCGGTACACAGAATACAGAACATAGAACAGTACAGAACAGGAACATGCCCTTCAGTCCACGATATTGTGCCGAACATGGCACGAAATGAAACCTATTCATTCTGCCTGCCCTTGGTCCATATCCCCCCATTCCTTGCATATTCATGTAGTATTCTAAAAGCCCTTTAAATGCTTATCACATCTGCCTCAACCACAATCCCTGGCACTCTATTCCAGATTCTTGCCACTCTTTGTGTAAAGAATACGCCCCTGAGCTCTCTTTTGAACTTTCCCCTCTCACCTGAACTACATGCTGCCTAGTATTAGACATTTAAACTTTGGAAAACATGATTCTGACCATCAACCTTATTTGTGTTTCTCATAATTTTATAGACTTCTATCAAGTCTCCCGTCAGCCTTCGCTGCTCCAGAGAAAACAAGCTGAGTTTTTCTAGCCTCACTTGTAGCTGATACACTGTAATCCATACAGCATCCTGGTAAACATCTTCTGAGCCCTCTCCAAAGCCTCCACATCCTTGCTGTAATTTGGCAACCAGAATTGAATGCAATAGGAACATAAGAACTAGGAGCAGGAGTAGGCCATCCGGCTCCTCGAGCCTGCCCCGCCATTTAGTATGATCATGGCTGATCTTTTTGAGACTCAGCTCCACTTATCTGCCTATTCACCATAACCCTTAATTCCTTTACTGGTCAAAAATTTGTCCAGCTTTGCCTTAAAAACATTCAGTGAGGTAGCTTCAACCACTTCACTGGGCAGTAGATTCCACAGATTGACAACCCTTTGGGTGAAGAAGTTCCTCCTGACCTCAGTCTTACATCAACTTCCCTTTATTTTGAGGCAATGCCCTCTAGTCCTGGTTTCACCTGCTTGCGGAAACAACCTCCCAGCCTCCACTTTATCTATTCCCTCCATAATCATATATGTTTCTATAAGATTTCCCCTCATTTTTCTGAATTCCAATGAGTATAAGCCCAGTCTACTCAGTCTGTCCTCATAATCCAACCCCTCAACTTTGGAGTCAACAGAGTGAATCTCCTCTGCACCCCCTCCAGTGCTAGTATATTCTCTTCTCAAGTAAGGAGGGCCAGTCAAAGCCAAAAGTGGGAAGTTGTGTGTGGACCCTGTGGAGATCGGAGAGGTGCTAAATGAATATTTCTCATTTGTTTTCTCTCAGGAAAAGGAGAATATTATAGAGGAGAAGACTGAGTTACGGGCTATTAGAATTGAAAGGATTGAGGTTAGTCAGGAGGAGGTGTTATCAATTCTTGAAGGTGTAAAGGTAGATAAATCCCTCGGGCTGGATGGGATTTTTCCAAGGATTCTCTGGGAAGCTAGGGAGGAGATGGTGAAGCCTTTGGCCTTGATCTTTGAGTCCTCATTGTCTACAGGTTAAGTACCAGAGGACTGGAGGATTGCAAATGTTGTGCCCTTATTCAAGAAGGGAGGTAGAGATGTCCCAGGTAATTATAGACCTGTGAGCCTTACATCTGTTGTAGGAAAAGTTTTGGAAAGGATTATAAGAGGTAGGATTTATAATCATCTAGCAAGCACCAATTTGATTGGAGATAGTCAGCATGGATTCTTCAAGGGCAGGTCGTGTCTCACAAACCTCATTGAGTTTTTTGAGAAGGTGACCAAGCATATGGATGAGGGAAGGGCAGTTGACATGTGTACATGGACTTCAGTAAAGCCTTTGATAAGGTTCCACATGGTAGGCTATTGGATAAAATGCAGAGGCATGGGATTGAGGGAGATTTAGCAGTTTGGAATAGAAACTGGCTTTCTGTAAGAAGGCAACGAGTGGTTGTTGATGGAAAATATTCAGTCTGGAGTCCGGTTACTACTGGTGTCCCTCAGGATCTGTTTTGGGACCACTGCTGTTTGTCATTTTTATAAATGACATGGACGCAGGCGTTGGTGGATGGCTTAGTAAGTTTGCAGATGACACTAAAGTCGGTAGAGTGGTGGACAGTGTGGAAGAACGTTGCAGGTTGCAGGGAGACTTTGATAAGTTGCAGAATTAGGCTGAAAGGTGGCAAATGGAGTTCAATGTGGATAAATGTGAGGTGAATCACTTTGGGAAGAATAATAGGGAGGCAGAATACTGGGTCAATGGAAACATTCTTTGTAGTGTTGATGTGCAGAGGGATCTTGGTGTCCACGTACATGCCACCCAGGTTGATAGTGCTGTTAAGAAGGCATTTGGTGTGTTAGGTTTTATTGGTAGAGGATTGAGTTCTGGAGCCGTGATGTCATGCTGCAACTGTACAAAACGCTAGTGCAGCCTCATTTGGAATATTGCGTGCAGTTCTGGTTGCCCCATTAGAGGAAGGATGTGGAAGCATTGGAAAAGGTGCAGAGGAGATTTACCAGGATGTTGCCTGGTCTGGAGCGAAGGTCTTATGAGGAAAGGCTGAGGGACTTGGGTCTGTTCTCATTGGAGAGAAGAAGGCTTAGAGAGGATTTAATAGAGACATACAAGATGATCTGAGGATTAGATATGGTGAACAGTGAGAGTCTTTGTCCGAGGATGACGACTTCGGCTTGTACGTGGGGGCATAGCTACAAATTGAGGGGTGATAGATTTAAGACAGAGGCAGGTTCTTTACTCAGAGAGTGTTAAGGGCGTGGAACGCCATGTCTGCCAATGTAGTTAGCTCAGCCACATCAGGGGCATTTAAACAGTCGTTGGATAAACATATGGATGATGATGGGATAGCGTAGGGGGAGGGGCTTAGATTAGTTCACAGGTCGGCGCAACATTGAGGGCGGAAGGGCCTGTTCTGCACTGTATTGTTCAATGTTCTATGAGACCTAAACTGCACACAGTACTCCAGGTGTGGCCTCACCAGGATCCTATACAGCTGCAGCATAGTGTCCCTGTATTTAAGCTCCATCCCTTGAGCAATGGCTGACAAAATTCCATTTGCCTTTTTAATCACCTGCTGCACCTGCAATCCCACCCTCAGTGATTCATGCATGAGGACATGCAAGTCCCTCTGCACAGCGGCGTGCTGCAATTTTTTACCATTTAAAACATGGTCCATTTTGCTGTTATTCCTACCAAAATAGATGACCTCGCACTTATCAACATTGTACTCCATCTGCCAGACCTTTGCCCACTCACTTTGACTATCTATATCCTTCTGCAGACTTTGCTTTACCACTCACCTTAGCACCATCTGCAAATTTTGACACATCACACTTAGTCCCCAACTCCAAATCTTCTATGTACATTGTAAACAATTACGGTCTCAACACTAATCCCTGAGGCACACCACTAGCCACTGATTGCCAACCAGAAAAACACCCATTTACCCCTTCTCTTTGCTTTCTACCGGTCAACCAATCCGTGCAACTATATCTTTTACAGTAGCCTTTGGTGTGGCACCTTGTCAAATGCCTTCTGGATATCCAGATACACCATATCCACAGGTTCCCCATTGTCGACCATGCAAGTAATGTCCTCAAAAAATTCCACAAAATTAGGTAAGCATGACCTACCCTTCGTGAACCCATGCTGGACATTCCCACTGGGACAACGTATATCCAGATGTCTTGCTATTCCTTCCTTAATGATAGATTCAAGCATTTTCCCCACTTCCGAAGTTAAGCTAACTGGCCTATCGTTACCTGATTTTTGTCTACTACCTTTTTTAAACAGTGGTGTCACATTGGCTGTTTTCCAATCTGCGGGAACCACCCCAGAGTCCAGTGAATTTTGGTAAATAATTACCAGTGCATTTGCTATTTCCCACATCACCTCTTTTAGTATACCTTGCTCCCCACTCTTGAATGGCCTCCTGGACCATGGTGTCATGGTCAGTTGATTCATCCTTTCTGCAGCCCTGTTCCTCATCCATGCAGGGAGCAAGTGCCTCATACTCGTGGAACAATGTCAAGGGCTGCGGCTCCTGTGCTCCTCTGCACTGTCCCTCTACCTGCCTCACTTGCAGTCACATACTGCTGCCCCTTCCTGCCGATCAAATTAACATTTGTTAATCTACCAGGTGTGACTACCAGAGATAATGGGAACTGCAGATGCTGGAGAATTCCAAGATAATAAAATGTGAGGCTGGATGAACACAGCAGGCCAAGCAACATCTCAGGAGCACAAAAGCTGACGTTTCGGGCCTAGACTCTTCATCAGAGAGGGGGATGGGGAGAGGGAACTGGAATAAATAGGGAGAGAGGGGGAGGCGGACCGAAGATGGAGAGTAAAGAAGATAGGTGGAGAGAGTATAGGTGGGGAGGTAGGGAGGGGATAGGTCAGTCCAGGGAAGACGGACAGGTCAAGGAGGTGGGATGAGGTTAGTAGGTAGCTGGGGGTGCGGCTTGGGGTGGGAGGAAGGGATGGGTGAGAGGAAGAACCGGTTAGGGAGGCAGAGACAGGTTAGACTGGTTTTGGGATGTTTTGGGTTGGGGGGAAGAGCTGGGCTGGTTGTGTGGTGCAGTGGGGGGAGGGGACGAACTGGGCTGGTTTAGGGATGCAGTAGGGGAAGGGGAGATTTTGAAACTGGTGAAGTCCACATTGATACCATTAGGCTGCAGGGTTCCCAGGCGGAATATGAGTTGCTGTTCCTGCAACCTTCGGGTGGCATCATTGTGGCAGTGCAGGAGGCCCATGATGGACATGTCCTCTAGAGAATGGGAGGGGGAGTGGAAATGGTTTGCGACTGGGAGGTGCAGTTGTTTGTTGCGAACTGAGTGGAGGTGTTCTGCAAAGCGGTCCCCAAGCCTCCGCTTGGTTTCCCCAATGTAGAGGAAGCCACACCGGGTACAGTGGATGCAGTATACCACATTGGCAGATGTGCAGGTGAACCTCTGCTTAATGTGGAATGTCATCTTGGGGCCTGGGATAGGGGTGAGGGAGGAGATGTGGGGAGAAGTGTAGCATTTCCTGCGGTTGCAGGGGAAGGTGCCGGGTGTGGTGGGGTTGGAGGGCAGTGTGGAGCGAACAAGGGAGTCACGGAGAGAATGGTCTCTCCGGAAAGCAGACAGGGGAGGGGATGGAAAAATGTCTTGGGTGGTGGGGTCGGATTGTAAATGGCGGAAGTGTCGGAGGATGATGCGTTGTATCCAGAGGTTGGTAGGGTGGTGTGTGAGAACGTGGGGGATCCTCTTAGGGCAGTTGTGGCGGGGGCGGGGTGTGAGGGATGTGTTGCGGGAAATACGGGAGACGCGGAACTTGGACATCTGGGATGTGCGGGAGTGGAATGTCTTATCGTGGTAGCAGATGCGGCGGAGGCGGACGAATTGGGAATAGGGGATGGAATTTTTGCAGGAGGGTGGGTGGGATGAGGTGTATTCTAGGTAGCTGTGGGAGTCGGTGGGCTTGAAATGCATATCAGTTACAAGCTGGTTGCCTGAGATGGAGACTGAGAGGTCCAGGAAGGTGAGGGATGTGCTGGAGATGGCCCAGGTGAACTGAAGGTTGGGGTGGAAGGTGTTGGTGAAGTGGATGAACTGTTCGAGCTCCTGTGGGGAGCAAGAGGCGGCGCCGATACAGTCATCAATGTACCGGAGGAAGAGGTGTGGTTTGGGGCCTGTGTAGGTGCGGAAGAGGGACTGTTCCACGTAACCTACAAAGAGGCAGGCATAGCTGGGGCCCATGTGGGTGCCCATGGCCACCCCCTTAGTCTGTAGGAAGTGGGAGGAGTCAAAAGAGAAGTTGTTGAGTGTGAGGACGAGTTCAGCTAGGCGGATGAGAGTGTCGGTGGAGGGGGACTGGTCGGGCCTGCGGGACAGGAAGAAGTGGAGGGCCTTGAGGCCAACTCTATGCGGAATGCAGGTGTACAGGGACTGGACGTCCATGGTGAATATGAGGTGTTGGGGGCCAGGGAATTGGAAGTCCTGGAGGAGGTGGAGGGCGTGGGTGGTGTCACGGACGTAGGTGGGGAGTTCCTGGACCAAAGGGGAGAAAATGGAGTCCAGATAGGTGGAGATGAGTTCGGTGGGGCAGGAGCAGGCTGAGACGATGGGTCGACCAGGGCAGACAGGTTTGTGGATTTTGGGAAGGAGATAGAAACGGGCCGTGCGGGGTTGGGGAACAATGAGGTTGGAGGCTGTGGGTGGGAGGTCCCCTGAGGTGATGAGGTCGTGAATGGTGTTGGAGATAATGGCTTGGTGCTCAGGTGTGGGGTCATGATCGAGGAGGTGGTCGGAGGTGGTGTCGGAGAGTTGGCGTCTGGCCTCGGCGATGTAGAGGTCAGTGCGCCATACTACCACTACCTCCTGGAACACAGTATTCAGGTATTTCTCCCCATCCCGGATGTGCTGCAGTGTTTGGTGTTTGGATTCCAGCTCATCAGTTTTGAGCCGGAGCTCCTCAAGCAGCCAACACTTGCTGCAGATGTGGTCACTGCCGTTCTCAATGGGATCAGCTAGCTCCCATATCATACAGCTACAACACATCACTTGACCTGCCATCTCTACTTAGTTAATTATTTAAAATGAATTAGTTTTTTTTCAGTTTCACAGTGTTCCCTGCACCAGTAAGTTTACTCCATTATATACTCAAATAGCTTTCGGCTTTGCCTTTCAACCCGCTCCCAGAGGATTTGGCGTCTGGGTGACCACCCCGAAAGATAACAGAGATGAGGGAAAAAAAATGCAAATAGCTTACCTGCTCACCACACTTAGTTGTTATTATTAGGTTAGAGGAGGTGGAAGGATGGGAGTGTGTAGTGTCTCAGGTATTTGTTAATTCCCAAATTTATTGGGTGGAACTGGATGTAAGTTTGCTTGCTGAGCTGGAAGGTTCGTTTTCAGATGTTTCGTCACCATTCTAGGTAACATCATCAGTGGTGAAGCCCTGGTGTTATGTCCCGCTTTCTATTTATATGTTTAGGTTTCCTTGGGTTGGCAATGGCATTCCAACCGGAACTGCATCAACAAACACATTGATTTGGAGCCAATGTACCATCCTCTGTGAAAAAGAACAGAAAATGACATCACCAATGCAGGAAATGACATCACCAACCCAAGGAAACCTAAACAGATAAATAGAAGGCGGGACATAACACCAGCACTTCACCGGAGGTCACTGATGATGTTACCTAGAATGGTGATGAAACATCTGGGAACAAACCTTACAGCTCAGTGAACCAGCTTACATCTGGAACAAAATAAAGACCCAGTCTTTTGTGGACCGAGAAGAGGAGAGCACGACTGTGTTGGAGGTGGAAGGAAGACATCGGGTTGGCTGTACACCCTTGCAACCGGTGGATCTTAATGCTGGCTTCGGCCTAACCCTGGTTCAGGGGAGCAGCCAACCTGCAACAATGCCTGTGGCAAGTGCTCGTGCTCCGGGTCAGGGGGTCCGGAACACCATTCACATTTCTGTGAAGAAGGTGGATGAAGGTGCACCTGTGGACCGCACCTTCTTCGTGAAGAGGGTCCTGTTGGACTGTTGTGGGGTCACTGCTGCGGACATTTACTGCCTGCAGGATTTCCCTGGAGGAGGTTTTTACGATGTAACCTTCAGGAGTGCCAAGCTTTGCGAGCGATTCCTGGAGGCTTTCAAGTAGAAAGGAGGTGAGGGCTCCCTCTCTGTATTGACCGCTGCCCCGCTGTTCGTGATGCTGGTGCAAAGGAGCCGTATGGTGACTGTACACATGTACAATCCACATGTGCCAGCAGTTGATGTCCTGACCTTCCTTGGAAGGTACGTGAAGGTGGAAGATGGACCCCTTCGGGATCTGGACCAGTAAGAGGCAGGTCAAGATAACGCTGAGGACGGGCGCGGACAGGAAAATCGTACACCCACCGTCCAGCTTCACGATCGGCGGGAGCAAGGGCTACCTGACCTACGCAGGGCGACCTAGAGTCTGCCATGCCTGTGGTAGGTCAGGTCACGTGGCGGCCGACTGCAAAGCCACCATCTGCAGGGAGGAGGGACACTTTGCAAAGGATTGCCCACAAAAAAAAGCTGCAACCTTTGCGGGGAAGCGGCCCACCTCTATAGGGCATGGCCGCGGCGGGGGACCACCTACGCCCAGGTCACCAGCAGGGGCAATGCGGGGCAAGCCCCCCCGGAGGAGAGGAAGGCACCAGGGCTCTGCAAGGACTCCCCTAATGTGCAGGAGGGCCCAGCCCCGCAGGATGGACCCAAGGCCAGCAAAGTGCCCCTTGAGGCTCCGCTCCCCCCTGACAACCCGGAGTCGATGGAGGAGGTGACAGGTGGCCCAGGGGAGTGGACGACAGTCCGGAAAGCGAGGAGGAAGGCACACTGGCGGGCCCCGGCACCGCAACCATCAGGCGAGAAGAGGGGGGCTATAAGACCTCCTCTGACGAGGGAGATTTGGAGGAGGCCCGCCCAAAGCAGAAGCTAAAGATCTCAAGGGAGAAGGAAAGCAGCGCCCCGATTCCAGGTGACGGGAGGCGTCCTGAGGCTCCCTCCGACACCCAGCCACACGCCGCTGGGGGCCTGGAGGCCCCCCGGAACCTTCAGGCGGGAAGCAGGAAACACCGTGTCCCCAGCCTGACCCAGAGCCGGACTCTCCTGCCTCCATACCCCCGACGGGGGGATGCCACCCGGAAGGCAGCATGGACGGTTTCCTGAGCCCAGAGAGCGTCCAGCAGTTAGCCTGGGCAATGGGCATGAAGGGACAGATGGAGGGGCTGGACCTTGGCCTCGGGGAGGGTACTGCGGTCACTGCCCACAATGGGGGTACGAGTTGCAAGCGTTAATGTGTGCAGTGTCAAGTCCACCGCAAGATGTGTGTCCATGTTGGCCTACCTGACCACCGTCAAGGCAGACCTCCTGTTTCTGCAGGAGTGCGGGATACCGCACCTCAGCAGGTACGGGAAATGGTAGGGCACCTGGACCTGTGGGCCTTCGATCTGGTTGGGGGGTAACGACTGTCGCTCCTCGGACCTGGCTATTCTGCTGCGGGGGTGCAACTTCTTCATCTCTCAAGTTCAGGAGGTGGTGGGGGCGTGCCTCCTAGTGGCTGATGTCACTTACAGGAACGCTCCCCTGAGGCTGATCAATGTGTACGGCCCAGCGGTATGGTGCGAGCGGTTGGCCATCCTGCAGTGGCTTCCACCCCTGCTGGCTACATCCAGGCTGGTCATCCTAGGCGGAGACTTCAACTGCATCATCGATGCAGATGGAAGATCCGGTGTGGGGACAGCGGGTGGAGGGAGTCAACTGGACGTCACGTCCAGATTCCTGATGGGCACGGTGAAGAACACCAAGCTGCTCAACGTCTTCGGCACCCCTGCAGACGTAGCGCAGCGGAGATACACCTGGTCGCGGCCAGACGGGTCTCTCCGCTCAAGGATAGACTTCCTGTTTGTGTCACAGGCGTTCTCGGTCAGGTCCGCCGGCGTCGAGCCGGTGTTCTTCTCTGACCACTGCCTCCTGCTGGCCGACTGTCACTTACAGGACGACCAGCAGGCCGGCATGGGGACGTGGAAGCTCAACACGACTCTGTTGACCCCAGAGAACGTCGAGGAGCTTAAGAGGGAATACGCCGGTTGGAGAACCGTGAAACCCCTCTTTGAGTCTCCGGGCGACTGGTGGGAGACAGTGAAGGAGAACATCAAGAGGTTCTTTGTCCTCAAGGGTGTTCGGAAGGTGAGAGAGAGGCGGGGAAAGCTGTCGCGACTCCAGAAAAGTATGCAGAACTTGCTCCTTCTGCAGTCGATGGGGCTCGATGTCACGGAGGACCTCCGCGAGGTGAGGGGCCAGCAAGCCTCGCTCTTTGCTGCGGAGGCCTCCAGGATAATCTTCCAGTCCAGGGTCCGCTCCATGGAGCAGGACGAGACATGCTCGCGATTCTTCATTCAGAAGGTGCACAAAGAGAGCTCTGTGCTTCGCCGGCTAAAGGAGGATGATGGCTCAGTGACGTCGTCTCGGCCCGACATTTTGAGGATCAGCAGATCCTTCTATGCCAGACTGTATGACACGAAGCCCACGGACAGCACAGCCTCCGAGTCGTTCCTGTTGTCTATCACGGAGGGCTTGGATGACGGCACGAGAGAGTGGCTGGACCAGCCGATATCCCTGGACGTGCTGACCAGATCCCTCAAGTCCTTTGAGAGGAATAAGACTCCCTGGAGCGACGGCTTACCGGTCGAGCTGTATTCCGCTCTGTGGGACCTGGTCGGCCAGGACCTGCTGGAGGTGTACAATAGTGCGCTTCGGGCGGGAGAAATGCGCGAGTCCATGAGGAAGGGCATCACCACCCTCATTTACAAGAGGAAGGGGGAGAGGAAAGAAATTAAGAATTGGCGTCCCATTTCATTATTGAACGTGGACTACAAAATCCTGGCCAAGGTCATAGCCAACCGGGTCAGGTCTGTCCTGGAGTCGGTGATTCACCCTGACCAAACGTGTGCTGTGCCGGGCAGGAAGATCGCTGAGAGCCTCGCGCTCATCAGGCATACGATCGCCTACGTGCAGGACAGGAGGGTGGACACCTGCCTCGTCAGCCTGGACCAGGAGAAGGCCTTCGACAGGGTCTCTCATACTTACATGAGGGATGTCCTCTCCAAATTGGGGTTTGGGGAGGGCATCCGCAATTGGATCCGGCTGCTCTACACCAACACCATTAGCGCAGCCTCGATCAACGGGAGGGAATCAGACAGTTTTCCTGTCAGATCTGGAGTCAGGCAGGGCTGCCCGCTCTCTCCTGCCTTGTTCATGTGCTGTATGGAGCCCTTCGCTGATCCACCAGGAAGGACGTGAGCCTGAAGGGTGACTATCCCAGGCAGCGGAGGCCTTCAGGTCAAGATCTCCCTGTATATGGACGACATCGCCGTCTTCTGCACCGATCGTCGGTCGGTGAGTAGGCTGTTAGACATCTGCAGCCAGTTTGTACTGGCCTCGGGTGCCAAAGTCAATAGGGGTAAGAGCGAGGCCGTGTTCTTCGGGAACTAGGACGACCGCTCTTTCATCCCCTTCACCATCAGGACAGACTACCTGAAGGTGCTGGGTGTTTGGTTCGGTGGAGCTGGGACGTGCATTAAGACTTGGGAGGAGCGTATCACCAAACTGAAGCAGAAGCTGGGCAGGCGGCCGCTCCGGTCCCTCTCAATCGCGGGTAAGAACCTGGTTGTCAGGTGCGAGGATCTTTTGGTACTGTTGTATGTGGTGCAGGCCTGGCCTATTCCCTGGACCTGCGCCACTGCGGTCACCCAGGCCATCTTCCACTTCATTTGGGGGTCGAGGATGGACCGGGTCCGCAGGGACACCATGTACAAAGACCTGGAAAATGGGGGAAAGGACGTACCGAACGCCACCCTTGCCCTGATGGCTACCTTTGTGTGGCTGCATCAAGCTATGCGAAGATCCTCAGTATGCAAACACCAAGTGTCACTACTTACTGAGGTTCTACCTGTCCCCGTGTTGCGAAGGATGGGCCTGGCCTTGTTGCCGCGCAACGCTCCGAGTAGTTGGACCGTCCCGTACCACCTGTGCTTTGTGGAGAAATTTTTGAAAGGAAACACCTTTGACCACAAGGCCGTCAGGCAGTGGTCAGCACGTTGTATCCTCGAGACCCTTCGGGAAAAGGAGAGGGTGGATCCCATCATGTGGTTCCCCACGCAGACTGCCAAAGTCGTTTGGCAGAGTGTCTCAGTGCCAGAACTTTCAAACAAGCACAAGGATATTGCTTGATAATAAAATGTGAGGCTGGATGAACACAGCAGGCCAAGCAGCATCTCAGGAGCACAAAAGCTGACGTTTCGGGCCTAGACCCTTCATCAGAGAGGGTCCAGAGGGAGGAGGGTAACTTCTTCAGGTTATTGCTTGGCTGGCGGTGAGAGGGGCTCTGCCAGTGAGATCCTTTATGCACGCCCGGAATCTTTGCGCCACCTCACACTGCCCTCGAGGCGCCTGCCGGGGTGGGGGGGAACGAGACTGTCGATCACCACATCTGGAGTGTGCCTATGGGCAGGAGATCTGGAGGGGGATGCAGTGGTATTTGTCGAGGTTCATCCCGAGCAGCTCCATGACATGGGACTCCGTGTTGTACGGGCTGTTTCCCGGGACGCACACTGAGACCAACATCAATTGCACCTGGAGGACCATCAATGCGGTGAAAGAGACTCTTTGGTCTGCCCGCAACTTGCTGGTCTGCCAGCTGAAAGAACTGACCCCGACCAAGTGTTGCAGACTGGTGCCCTCGAAGGTCCAGGACTACATGCTGAGGGACGCGCTAAAGCTTGGGGCAGCCGCTACCAACGCACGGTGGGGAAAAACCATCGTATGAAACCCCTCGTCTAGAATAGAAAAAAGGGCCCTCTCTGGTAACTGGCCCAGCTGGCGCCTTCCCCAACTGGTCAGGGGCCAACAGGGACTGTGCGGGGAGACGACTGCCGGGGTATTTTCTTTGCTTTTTTTTTTCTTCTTTGTTTTGTTTTTGCCTTTAGTTGGTGTACGTACCCCCTGGGTAACCCGGAGCGGCTTGCATGACTGGGTAGGTGTATAAATGTTTTATTTTTTGTACATTCTATGAATAAAGTATATTTTTTCAAATAAAAAAAAGTGACGAAACGTCTGAAAACTAACCTTCCAGCTCAGTGAGCAAACTCACATCCAGAGAGTTAATGAATTTAAACATGTATATCGTATATCGAAGGGGTTTACATAGGCAAAGCAGCATTTTTATCAAGACGACAGGTTTTTGAAATTAGCCAATTAATGTAAACAAGGCCGTAGGTACTGAAAAGTAATTGAATTTAATTCTGATGGTGTTGACAACCTGGGGCCAATCCTAGTGTAAGAAAATCGACAGGCTATCAAGAGTATAAAAAAGAGCCAACTGTCAACTGAGGTGAGTGCCAACTGCCATCTGAAGCGAAAGCAAATCTGTCATCTGAGGCATAAACCTGGCTTTCACACCAGCATGGTGGCACAGTGGTTAGCACTACTGCCTCACAGCACCAGGAACCAGGATTCGATTCAACCCTCAGGCAACTGTCTGTGTGGAGTTTGCATCATTCTCCCCTGTGTCTGTGTGGGTTTCCTCTGGGCATTCTGGTTTCCTCCCACAGTCTAAAGATGTGCATGTCAGGTGGATTGACAATTGCTAAATTGCCCATAGTGTTCGGGGATGTGTAGATTAGGGGGATGGGTCTGGGTGGGATGTTCTGAGGATTGGTGTGAACTTGTTGGGCTAAAGGGCCTGTTTCCACAAAACAGGGATTCTATGATTCTATTAAGCTCTCCAAAAAACCCTATCAAAGGTACCCTGGCAATTTTTAGCTCAAAGCCCTCACAGCAGAAAGAGAAGACATTCCTAACATAATCAGCGGAGAACACAGAACTTTCCAGGAGACTCATTCTGTGTGAACTTTGAGAGATTAAGTTTTAGTTTAATGTTTTCTTATTACTTGTGTTGATTTCAACAGCAATCCAGTAGAATTTGGTTCAGTTAGAGAATAGTTAGTACTCAGAGGGAAATTAAAAGCTGAAAGAAGTACGGGTGCTGTAAATTAGGAACGAAAACAGAAGTTGCCAGAAAAGCTCAGCAGGTCTGGCAGCACCTGTATAGAAAAAATCAGAGTTAACGGTTCGGGTCGAGTGAACTATTTGAATTTTTATAATAATCAGTGACGGATTGACAGAGTTACATTTGGATCACTAAAGTATGGAAGTGCACTTTCAATGTACCTGTGACAGTATATCTTTATGGATGAAAATCCGATCTGTCATCTACTATGACTTTTTGAAATTATATATGACCCTTTTGTTAATTTCAGATGTGGCTGCTGTGGCCTGTGGTCGTGAATTCTTGGTTAATTCTTCTCAAATTCTTTTGGAAACACTGTTACAGCTCCTGGCAGAAATGAAGACCGGTCTATGCACCAAGCTGAAAGTGTGAGTGTTGGATCAGGATCTGTCCTACTGTTTTGCACAAATCTACTTGAATTGACTTCCATAGCAATAAAAATGAGATTATCCATCATGTAAGAGCTCCATTATTCTTCAAATATTAAGTATCCATCAAAAAGCAACTGAATCCAAGCTCTCACTCCTAATCGACATTCTGGAAAAGCTGCATAATGCTTCCTCGTAATTAGAACAAAGAAAATTACACCACGTGTATCTGTCTAGATACACCTTAAGTGATGCTATAGTGCCTGCCTCTACCACCTCTGCTGGCAACATTGTCCAGGCACCCACCACCCTCTGCATAAAGAACTTCCCACGCATATCTCCCTTAAACTTATCCCCTCCCACCTTGAAATTGTGACCCATAGTAATTGAGTGCTCCACTCTGGGAAAAAGCTTCTTGCTGTCCACCCTGTCTATACCTCTCATGATTTTGTAGACCTCAATCAGGTCCCTCCTCAACCTCCATCTTTCTAATGTAAATAATCCTAATCTACTCATCCTCTCTTCACAGCTAGCACCCTCCATACCAGGTAACATCCTAATGAACCTCCTCTGCACCCTCTCCAAAGCATCCACATCCTTCTGGTAATGTGGCAACCAGAACTGTATGCAGTATTCCAAATGTGGTCGAACCAAAGTGCGATACAACTGCAACATGACCTGCCAACTTTTGTACTCAATACCGCGCCGGATGAATGAAAGCATGCCATATGCCTTCTTGACCACTCTATCGACCTGTGTTGCCACCTTCAGGGTACAATGGACCTGAACACCCATATCTCTCTGTGCATCAGTCCTCCCCAGGGCTTTTCCATTTACTGTATAGCTTGCTCTTGAATTGGATCTTCCAAAATGCACCACCTCGCATTTGGCTGGATTGAACTCCACCTGCCATTTCTCCACCCAATTATTATTCTTGATGTTCTAATCAGGTGACACTAAGACCTAGGTTCTTTTCAATTATCTATGCTTTTACAGTATGTTCTATCTCATGAAGTATTTGTTCAACTAGTAACTTGGCATTGGGGAGACAGGTCACAATTTTGTAAACACAGGTACCATGAAACTCCAAAGTGTAGTAATCATTGAGGAGGATAATAATAGGCTTGAAACAAACATTGCCTGGCAAGATGAGAAGATTCACAGCAAATGAAATTTAGTGTGGAAAAATGTAAAGTAATACATTTTGGCATGAAGGATTATCAGATAATTCAAGTTAAATGATAGAATATTAACATACAAAAACAGAAAGACGTAACAATATATTTCTTCGAACGTGGCAGAAAATTTAACAGAACTGTTCATAAAACATAAACTATCCATAAGACATAGGAGCAGAAATTAGGCCATGCAGCCCATCATGTCTGCTCCACCATTCAATCATGGCTGATAAATTCCTCAATCCCAATTCGTCTGCTTTCTCCCCGTAACCCTTGATCCCCTTGATAATCAAGAACCTATCTGTCTATCTCAGTCTTAAATGTACTCAATGACCTGGCCTCAACAGCCTTCTGTGGCAGTGAATTCCATAGATTTACCATTCTCTGGCTGAAGAAGCTTCTCCTTATCTCTGTTCGAAAAGGTCTTCCCTTCACTCTAAGGCTGCGCCCTCAGGTCTGAGACTCTCCTACCATTGGAAGCATCTTTCCAACATCCACTCTGTCCAGGTCATTCAGTATTCTGAAATTTTCAATTAGATCTCCCCTCATCCATCTAAACTGCAGTGAGCATCGTTCCCAGAGTCCTCAAACATTCCTCATTTGTTAAGCTTTCCATTCTTGGGACCATTCTCACGAACCTCCTCTGAACCTGCTCCAGGCCCACTACATCCTTCCTGAGATATGGGGCCCAAAACTGCACACAATCCAGGGTTTTATTAATGAAGGCATAGATTGCAAACACCAGGAAGATATGCAAACCACAAATTAAAGATGGAATATTGATTGGGGTGGGTTATCACACAGGCTTCAGGACCAATTAGAGATCTCCAGTTTGTACTCAATGGCAGTGTTCCCACAGATTGAAAGCAGTCCCAATTGTACCAGCCTAATCAGAGGCCCACTTTGGCAGCCCCACTGACAGAGATGAGAGCTGCTGCAAAACGTTGGGTGTCCCATGAGTGTTTAAATATGGAGGCTGCTTCAGATGTGTGTATTTAAAGTTAAGTTTATAAGGAACAATAATGTTAATTCAGAGGGGAAATTCCTTTTAATGAATAGATTGAACTATGGATTTAGCCTTGTCTGAATGCGGAACCATCAATGCGACATGGATCTGTCGGCTCCAGTGGTTCCCCGCAAGCCACAGCGAGTCCACTTCCAAGTAGATGACAGCCTTTACATGCAATAATGAGGTTACTGTACTAGTGGCACTGTGTTTCTGCACCATCCCAACATGAAACATTACTGAGGCCATAATCAGTTTAATTGGACACCACTTATATGCAAAAAACAGTTGATTGAGTCCCTAACATCCAAAGATGTGCAGGCTAGGTGGATTGGCCATGCTAAATTGTCTGTAGTGTTCAGGGGTGTGTGGGTTACAGGGGGATGGGTCTGGAATGCTTCAAAGGGCGATGTGGACTTGTTGGGCTGAAAGGCCTGTTTCCACACTGTAGGGAATCTAATCAACTGCTGTGAAAAACATCTGCCATGGCAGAATGCTTTTGCAACAACTTCTGCTTTTGTTTCTGATTTCCAGAATCTGCATTTCTTTTGGTTCTTGTAGAGTATGAATCCCCTGACAGGGCCTGTTAATCTGGTCCAATCAGGGAGACCTGGCTGACAGATAAGAACAGGAATATCTTACTGCACATTCACACACATGGCCATAGGTGATTGAGAACAAAGAACAATACAGCACAGGAGCAGGCCCTTCAGCTCTCCAACCCTCCCCCGACATATTTTGCCCTTCCATACTAAAACTGTCTTCACTAACAGGATTCATATCCCTCTATTGCCTTTCTATTCAAGTATTCGTCCAGATGCTTCTTGAATGCTGCTATTGTGTCTGCTTCCACCACCCCCTCTGGCAATGCAATCCAAACACTCACCGCACTTTGTGTAAAAAATAGGCCTCGCACATCTCTTTTAAACTTGCCCACTCCCATCTTGAACCTGTGTCACTTAGCAGTTGATCTCTCCACCCTGGGAAAAAGCCTCATACTTTCCACTCTATCTATGCCATTCACAATCTTATAAACATCTTCCAGGTCGCCAAACCCGCAACCTCTTGTGCCCCAGTGAAAACAAACCAAGTCTATCCAACTTTTCTTTATGGCAAAAATCCCCCAGACCAGGCAAAGTCTTGGTAAACCTTTTCTATACCCTCTCCAAAACATCCACATCCTTACGGTAGTGTGGTGACCAGAACTGTATGCAATATTCCAAATGTGGCCAAACTAAAGTTCTGTAAAGCTGCAGCATAACTTGTCATGCCATAAGCCCTTTTTACTGTCTTGTCTACATGCCTGCACCCTTCAGTGATCTGTGAACCTGCACACCCAGATCCATCTGCACGTCACTACTGCTAAGGGTTCTGCCATTCACTTTATAATTTCCACCTGTACCTGACGTTCCAAAATGAATCACCTCTCGTTTGCCTGGATTAAACGCCATCTGTCATTTTTCTGGCCATTCCTCCAACTGATGTATATCGTGCTGTATCCTCTGGCAATCCTCCTCCTCACTATCCAAATAAAAACTGTAAGAACTATGGATGCTGTAAATCCAAAACAGAAACAGAACCTCAGCAGGTCTGGCAACATCTGTGAAGGAGAAAACGGAGTTAACGTTTCGGGTCCGGTAATCCTTCCTCAGAACGGATGGTGGCTGGGAAAATGTCAGTTTATATGCAGAAAATAGGGAGTGGATTGGGTAGGGAACAATAGGATAGAGCCCGAAGAGAGAGAAAGACAGTTGGACAGACAAAGGAGTTGTTCACGATTTCCTTTGGTTTTTATTAAGAAAAAAATCAGAGTTAACATTTCAGCTACAGTGACCCTTCCTCAGAACTGAAACCTCCTCACTCTCCACTACACAACCAATCATTGTATCCTCCACAAACTTACTAATTAGACCAGCTACGTTTTCCTCCAAATCAATTATATTAATCATGAACAGCAAGGGTCCCAGCACTGATCCCCATGGAACACCACCAGTCACAATCCTCCACTCTGGAAAGCATCCTTCCACTACAGCTCTGTGTCTCTTATGACTAAGTCTGTTCTGTATTCATCTTGCCAGCTCACCCCTGATACCAAGTGACTGCACCTGTAGTACCAGTCTGCCATGTGAGACCTTGTCAAAGGCTTTACTGAAGTCCAAAAACAGAAGTTGCTGTAAAACCGCAGCAGGTCTGGCAGCATCTGTGAAGAAAAACCAGAGTTTTCAGGTCTGGTGATCCTTCCTCAGAACTGATGGTAGCTAGGAAAGTATCGGTTTGTGTGCAGAAGATAGGGTTGGGGGAGTGGGTAAGGAGTAAGTGATAAGTAGGGATAGACCTTAAAGAGAGAGAAAAGCAGTTGGATAGACAAAGGCGTTGATAACAACCCGGCTAGGAGAGTGAATAGTTGTTAATGGGGACTGTTAATGACTAACAATAGATAGTGTGTAATGGCATACTATGTGTTAACATGCATAAGTAACGAGTAATTCTTCTGACAGCTTGTGGACCTGCAGCTTTTTCAGTTGTTAACAACCAACCTTTCCCTGAGGTACTAAAACCTTTAAAGAACTGACAGATTTAATAAAGGAGTATTACACCCCCAAGTCTCCTCTAATTCTGAGATGGTGTCAGTTTTACTGGGCAATTCAAGAAGTAGGGGAATCTCTGTTGGAGTTTTTGACTACATTAAGATGACTGGCAGACTAGCATTCTGACTCATAGACTAGCATTCTGGAGAGAGCACATCATGGAAAGTCCACCTACATCTGGTTTGGAACATTTAAATAGCTTAGCAACATCCAAATCAGAACCAATCAAAATAAACATTAAATAGTCACTTGGTTCTCATGGAGGCCAATACCAGTACAGCTGTTTCAGTGATCACAGAACCTGTCTTTAACAAAGTTCATTCTGGTCTCCAACTCTTAATTCTGTGCAAGACCTCAGCTACACTGAGAATTAATGCCTGGGAACTTTTACACATTAAGGGTACAACTTCAGTCCTGGTCTCTTCTGAAAAACAGTTGATTTCGTTTCCACCAATTATAGTAAATGGCTCAGGCACAAGCTTGGTGGAGCGAAATTGGTTGAGAAAAATTCACCTTAATTGGCTCAACATTTCTTGGTTAGAAAACGGCTGCCTGAACCAAGTCCTAATTAAATACCCAGTAGTTTTTCAGGAAGGTCAAAGGACTATCAAAGGAGCCAAGGCCACCTTGTTTGTTGACCAGGAAACAATTCTGAAGGGCCCACCCAGTGCAATTTGCCTTACAGGCAAAAGTAGAGGCAGAATCAGAAGGCATGAAAGAGAAGGAATCATCGAACCAAAGGTAGTAGTAACTACAGATGCTGGAGAATCTGAGATAACAAGGTGTAGAGCTGGATGAACACAGCAGACCAAGCAGCATCTCCTCTGATGCCGTTTGGCCTGCTGTGTTCGTCCAGCTCTATACCTTGTTATCTCAGAATCATCAATACAGTTGCGTTTGTGGAATGAGCAGCACAATCTTGTACTGATTGTGAAGCTCAGTGGATCTTTTTTCCTTTGTGGGGATTTTAAACAAATGGAAATCGACTTTCTCAGTTGGGTAAATGCCTAATCCCTCACATTGAGGATTTGTGCTCAACATTGGTGGGTGGACAGTGAAATATGCTACAGTTAATACCCATAATAGGGTAGGTTAGGGTAAGTTGATTGATGAGGGAAAGGCTGTAGATGTCATGTACATGGACTTCAGTAAGGCGTTTGATAAGGTTCCCCATGGCAGGCTGATGGAAAAACTGAAGTCACAAGGGATCCAGGGTGTGCTAGCTAGATGGATAAAAAAACTGGCTGGGCAACAGGAGACAGGGTAGTAGTAGAAGGAAGTTTCTCAAATTGGAGACCTGCAACCAGTGGTGTTCCACAGGGATCTGTGCTGGGACCACTGTTGTTTGTGATATGTGTAAATGATCTGGAGGAAGGTGTAGGTGGTCTGATCAGCAAGTTTGCTGATGACACTAAGATTGTTGGAGTAGCTGATAGTGAAGGGGACTGTCAGAAATTACAGCAGACTATAGATAGACTGGAGAGTTGGGCAGATAAATGGCAGATGGAGTTCAATCTGGGCAAATGCGAGGTGATGCATTTTGGAAGATCAAATTCAAGGGCGAACTATACAGTAAATGGAAAAGTCCTAGGGAAAATTGATGAACAGAGAGATCTGGTGTTGAGGTCCATTGTTCCCTGAAGGTGACAATGCAGGTCAATAGGGTGGTCAAGAAGGCATACGGCATGCTTTCCTTCATTGGATGGGGTATTGAGTACAAGAGTTGGCAGGTCATGTTGCAGTTGTATAGGACTTTGGTTCGACCACATTTGGAGTACTGTGTACAGTTCTGGTCGCCACATTACCAAAAGGATATGGATGCTTTGGAGAGGATGCAGAGGCGGTTCACCAGGATGTTGCCTGGTATGGAGGGTGCTTGCTATGAAGAGAGGTTGAATAGATTAGGATTATTTCCATTAGAAAGACGGAGATTGAGGGGGGACCTGATTGAGGTCTACAAAATCATGAGGGGTATAGACAGGTTGGATAGCAAAAAGCTTTTTCCCAGAGTGGGGGACTCAATTACTAGGGGTCATGAGTTCAAAGTGAGAGGAGGAAAGTTTAAGGGAGAAATGCGTGGAAAGTTCTTTACACACAGGGTGGTGGGCGCCTGGAACGCGTTGCCAGCGGAGGTGGTAGACGCAGACACATTAGCGTCTTTTAAGATATATTTGGACAGGTACATGGATGGGCAGGGAACAAATGGACACAGACCGTTAGAAAATAGATCACGGGTTAGACAGAGGATCTTGATCGGCACAGGCTTGGAGGGCCGAAGGGCCTGTTCCTGTGCTGTAGGTTTCTTTGTTTATAAGGGTTTATACCAATATGCAAAACTGCAATCTAATTTCAGGTTTAAGTGTTCTAAAACCAATGAAGCTCTATTACCAAAGCTGGAATTGCACACCCAGGGGAACTAAGGGCTAGCTGGTTTTCCACAAGCTTGACCTCCTGGGGAAACTTGGAAACAAGACCCAAACTGCACAGGAACAACACCTGACCCTGTCGAAACCCAACATCAAGGAGGTCCAATCAAACCAACTGCAAAACCTCCTAGAATACTCATGAGTAAGACTATTGCCAGGATCCTCTCAGATACATCGAATTACCTTGCCAAAGTGGAACCGCAAGCCCAAAGGCCTTCCCGCCTCATGCAAGCGTGACCTCCCTAACCTCATGGAAACCTGAAATCAAGGTCCAACCAACATGGGAACAAGACCTGACCAACTAATGCCCTGACATCAAGGAGGCTCAGCTGAACCAGCCACAAGACCCCCCCAGAACCCTCAAGCTGCGGTTCGTGCCCAAAATCCCTTGGGAGCACATGGTCAAGGAAGTGCTACACTTGCCTCCACACTCCTCCCTCACTGCCATCCCAGTCACAAGACAGGTTGACGAGGGTCGAGCAGTGGATGTGGTGTATATGGACTTCAGCAAGGCATTTGATAATGTTCCCCATAGCAGGCTCATTCATAAAGTCAGGAGGTATGGGATACAGGGTGATTTGGCTGTCTGGATTCAGAATTGGTTGGCTGACAGGAGGCAGAGAGTGGTTGTAGATGGTAAGTATTCTGCCTGGAGGTCAGTGCTGAGTGGTGTCCCGCAGGACTCTGTTCTTGGGCCTCTGCGCTTTGTAGTTTTTATAAATGACTTGGATGAGGAGGTTGAGGGGTGGGTTAGTATGTTTGCTGATAACACAAAGGTTGGAGGTGCTGATAGTATCGAGGGCTATTGCAGGCTTCAGCGAGACATTGACAGAACGCAGAGCTGGTCTGAGAAATGGCAGATGGAGTTCAACCTGGATAATTGCGAAGTGATGCATTTTGGAAGGTCGAACTTAAATGCTGAATATAGGATTAAAGGCAGGATTCTCGGCAGTGTGGAGGAACAGTGGGATCTTGGTGTTCAAGTGCATAGCTCCCTCAAAGTTGCCACCCAGGTGGATAAGGTTGTTAAGAATGCATATGTGTTTTGGCTTTCATTAACAGGGGAATCGAGTTTAAGAGCCACGAGGTTATGCTGCAGCTCTACAAAACCCTGGTGAGACCACACTTGGAATATTGTGTCCAGTTCTGGTCGCCCTATTATAGGAAGGATGTGGAGGCTTTGGAGAGGGTGCAAAGGAAGTTTATCAGGATGCTGCCTGGGCTGGAGGGCTTGTCTTACGAGGAGAGGTTGACTGAGCTCGGACTTTTCTCTCTGGAGAGAAGGAGGAAGAGAGGTGACCTGATCGAGGTGTACAAGGTAATGAGAGGCATGGATACAGTCGATAGCCAGAGACTTTTCCCCAGGGCAGAATTGACTGCCACGAGGGGTCATAGTTTTAAGGTGTTAGGAGGAAGGTATAGAGGAGACGTCAGAGGGAGGTTCTTCACCCAGAGAGTTGTGAGCGCATGGAATAGTTTACCAGTGGTAGTTGTGGAAGCAGAGTCATTAGTGACATTTAAGCGACTGCTGGACATGCACATGGGCAGCAGGGAATTGAGGGGAATGTAGGTTAGGTTATTTTATTTTTGGATTAGGATTATTCAATGGCACAACATCATGGGCCGAAGGGCCTGTACTGTGCTGTACTTTTCTATGTTCTATATTTCTTGAATTTCTCTTTTCAAGTAGCACTCATAACTTTGAGTACCCATGATTCTAAAACCATGGGTTCCCACCTTCACCTTTCCTTATATCGGAACATGGTACATTCTTATCTACTCTCAGGAATCACAGCCAATGTCAGGTGACTTCAGTGAGTGCTTGTTGCCCCTTTAGAAGCCAAATCATTGTTGCTGACCAGAGACCTTGGCACTAGTTCAGTGAATCAAATAGTCTCCTATAGTGATGTAATATCAACTGCATTCATGCAAAGAAATCTATTAATTTTGCAGGTAAAATTTTAATGTTGCACAAAATCTCTTCTTCTTCCAGACTAATGTTAATGTGCTTGTATAACGTAAGCATTAACCTGAAAGGCCTGCAGTATATAAGTGAGAGCCCAGGTTTCATCCCATTGTTATCCTGGCTTCTGGAAGGTAGGTCTTTTGTAAGTTCACAGCAGTCGTGTCACTTATGTCATGTTGTAGCTTGTGCTTGCTGTATTTTGATTCCTCCAAATTATCCTGAATTGCCGTTGTAATAGAAGTCCAGAATTTAAATGTTAGGCAGGTAACCATCAGTTTGGAATTTAATTTTGGCTTCCTTTTTACAAAAACCTCCAAAAGTCTACAGAAGCCGTTGATTAGTGGCTGTTAGTAGGTCATCAGCCTCAAGGGATTTCTTGATTCAGCAGTAAAATGTTTGAACAAGAAGCTGCAATGGAAAAAATAATATGTGCATTAAATCTCAATCAGTGTTACTGGCATAAGTCTGAGGACATTCCTTATAGTATTAATGTTGCTTGACTATTTCCACATGATACTTTCACAGGGGGCTTGTGAGTCCAAAGTGATTACCTGTCTTTGACGTGGGGCTTTGAATATAAATATATGTTTAAATACTTAGACTACAACTGGAATGAAAAGACCATTCAGCCCGTCATGTCTGTGCTGGTCTAAAGCTGTCTGAAGGTTCTAATGCCATTTCCAGCATTTTTGACCCATAGCCTTGTGCATCTTGGCATCACAAGTGCACATCTAAACACTTCTTCAATGTTACAAGGGTTTTTGCCTCTTTCACCCTTCCGTAGAACATAGAACATTACAGTGCAGTAATGGGCCCTCAATGTTGTGCCAACCTGTGAAACCAATCTGAAGCCCATCTAACCTACACTTTTCCATTATCATCCATATGTTTATCCAGTGACCATTTAAATGCCCTTAAAGTTGGCGAGTCTACTACTGTTGCAGGCAGAGCATTCCACGCGCTACTACTCTCTGAGTTCTGCCCTAGAAAGAACCTACCTCTGACTTCTCTCCTATATCTATCACCCCTCAATTTAAAGCTATGTCCCCTCAAGGTAGCCATCACCATCCGAGGAAAAAGGCTCTCATTGTCCACCCTATCTAATCCTCTGATCATCTTGCGTGTCTCTATTAAGTCGCCTCTTAACCTTCTCCTCTCTAACAACAGCCTCAAGTCCCTCAGCCTTGCCTCATAAGACCTTCCCTCTATATTAGACAACATCCTGGTAAATCTCCTCTGTACCCTTTCCAATGCTTCCACATCCTTCCTATAATGCGGCAACCAGAACTGTATGCAATACTCTGTGTGGCCACATCAGTTTTGTACAGCTGCAACATGACCTCATGGCTCCAAAACTCAATCACCAGGCAGTGAGTTTCAAATTCCCACCAAGTTTTTCCTCACACATCCTCTAAATCGTTTGCACCTTACTTTAACACTTAAGTACTTGACGAGATTTTTTCTTTAAATAAAGGCATTCAGTACATGAAGGTGTTAAAATGTTTTGAATGTGTTTTTAATAATTAGAGTTCTTTTAACATAGTGAAGCCTGTAACAGATACTGAATATTTTATTTCATTAAGCATAACTCAATAGTTCAGCACCAAATATCGACCACAGAACAGTACAGCACAGTACCAGTCCCTTTGGCCCACGATGTTGTGCTGACCTATTATCCAACTCTAAGTTCAAAATAAACTGCATATCCTACATTTTACTATTATGCATCTGCCTATCCAAGAGTCCCTTGAATATCCAGAATGTATCTTTCTCTAAGAACATAGAAAGTGGAACAATGTTGGGGCGGCACAGTGGCTCAGTGGCTAGCACTGCAGCCTCACAGCGCCAGGGACCCGGGTTCAATTCCAGCCTCGGGCAACTGTCTGTGTGGAGTTTGCACACTCTCCCCGTGTCTGCGTGGGTTTCCTCTGGGTGCTCCGGTTTCCTCCCACAGTCCAAAGATGTGCAGGCTAGGTGGATTGGCCATGCTAAATTGCCCGTAGTGTTCAAGGGTGTATGGGTTATAGCGGGGTGGGTCTGGATGGAATTCTTCAAGGGGCTGTGTGGACTTGTTGGGCCGAAGGGCCTGTTTCCACACTGTAGGTAATCTAAACAATACGGCGCAGAACAGGCCCTACAGCCCTCGATGTTGCGCCGACCTGTGAACTAATCTAAGCCCATCCCCCTACACTATCCCATCATCATCCATATGTTTATCCAAGGACTGTTTAAATGCCCCTAATGTGGCTGAGTTAACTACATTGACAAACTACATTAACACTCTCTGAGTAAAGAACCTGCCTCTGACATCTGTCTTAAATCTATCACCCCTCAGTTTGTAGCTATGCCCCCTTGTACAAGCTGACGTCATCATCCTCGGAAAAAGACTCTCACTGTCCACCCTATCTAGTCCTCTGATCATCTTGTAGGTCTCTATTAAATCCCCTCTTAGCCTTCTTTTCTCCAATGAGAACAGACCTAAGTCCCTCAGCCTCTCTTCATAGGGCTTTCGCTCCAGACCAGGCAACATCCTGGTAAATCTCCTCTGCACCTTTTCCAATGATTCCACAT
This sequence comes from Stegostoma tigrinum, assembly GCF_030684315.1. Classification (NCBI taxonomy): domain Eukaryota; kingdom Metazoa; phylum Chordata; class Chondrichthyes; order Orectolobiformes; family Stegostomatidae; genus Stegostoma; species Stegostoma tigrinum. The sequence goes on from NC_081365.1 coordinate 392,171, forward strand.
CCTTCCTGTAATGGGGCGACCAGAACTGCACACAATATTCCAAGTGAGGCCGCACTAGCATTTTGTGCAGTTGCAGCATGACATCACGGCTCCGGAACTCAATTCCTCTGCGAATAAAACCTAACACACCATAAGCCTTCTTAACAGCACTATCAACCTGAGTGGCAACTTTCAGGGATCTGTGTACAGAGACACCAAGATCCCTCTGCACATCCACACTACCAAGAGTCTTTCCATTGACTCAGTATTCTGCCTTCCTATTATTCTTCCAAAAGTGAATCACCTCACATTTATCTGCATTGAACTCCATTTGCCACCTTTCAGCCCAATTCTGCAGTTTATCCAAGTCTCCCTGCAACCTGCAACATTCTTCCACACTGTCCACCACTCAATAGACAATAGGTGCAGGAGTAGGCCATTCAGCCCTTCGAGCCAGCCCCACCATTCATTATGATCATGGCTGATCATCCACAATCAGTATCCTGTTCCTGTCTTATCCCTATAACCCTTGATTCCACTATCTTGAAGAGCTCTATCTGTCTCTTTCTTGAAAGTATCCAGAGAGTTGGCCTGCACTGCCTTCTGGGGCAGAGCATTCCATATATCCACCACTCTCTGGATGAAGAAGTTTTTCCTCAACTCTGTTCTAAATGGCCTACCCCTTATTTTTAAACTGTGTCCTCTGGTTCTGGACTCCCCCATCAACGGGAACATACTTCCTGCCTCCAGATTGTCCAATCCCTTAACGTCTCAATCAGATCCCCTCTCATCCTCCTAAACTCAAGTGTATACAAGCCCAGTCGCTCCAATCTTTCAACATATGATAGTCCCGCCATTCCAGGAATTGACCTCGTGAACCTACGCTGCACACCCTCAATAACCAGAACGTCCTTCCTCAAATTTAGAGACCAAAACTGCACACAGTATTCCAGGTGCGGTCTCACCAGGGCCCTGTACAGCTGCAGAAGGACCTCTTTGCTCCTATACTCAATTCCTCTTGTTATGAAGGCCAGCATGCCATTAGCTTTCTTCACTGCCTGCTGTACCTGCATGCTTGCTTTCATTGACTGATGTACATCTGCCTTCCTGTTCTTGCCACCAAAGTGGATAACCACACATTTATCCACATTAAACTGCATCTGCCATGCATCCGTCCACTCACCTAGCCTGTCCAAGTTAACCTGTATTCTCATAACATCTTCCTCACATTTCACCCTGCCACCCAGCTTTGTGTCATCAGCAAATTTGCTGATATTACTTCTAATGCCTTCATCTATATCATTAATGTATATTGTAAATAGCTGCCATCCCAGCACCGAGCCTTGTGGAACGCCACTTGTCACTGCCTGCCATTCCGAAAGGGACCCGTTTATCACGACTCTTTGCTTCCTGTCAGCCAGCCAATTTTCAATCCAACTCAGTATTTTGCCCCCAATACCATGTGCCCTAATTTTACTCACTAATCTCTTATGTGGGACTTTATCAAAGGATTTCTGAAAGTCCAGTATACTACTACATCCACTGGCTCTCCCTTGTCCATCTTCATAGTTACATCCTCAAAAAACTCCAGAAGATTAGTCAAGCACGATTTCCCCTTCGTAAATCCATGCTGACTCTGACCTGTCCTGTTACTGCTATCCAAATGATTCGTAATTTCATCTTTTATAATTGACTCCAGCATCTTTCCCACCACTGACGTCAGACTAACCAATCTATAATCCCCTGTTTTCTCTCTCCCTCCTTTCTTGAAAAGTGGGACAACATTAGCCACCCTCCAATCCGCAGGAACTGATCCTGAATCTATAGAACATTGGGAAATGATTACAATGCGTCCACGATTTCTAGAGCCGCCTCCTTAAGTACCCTGGGATGCAGACCATCAGGTCCTGGGGACTTATCAGCCTTCAGACCTAACAATCTATCCAACACCATTTCCTGCCTAATATAAATTCCCTTCAGTTCATCCATTACCCTAGGTCCTTCAGCCACTATTATATCTGGGAGATTGCTTGTGTCTTCCCTAGTGAAGACAGATCCAAAGTACCTATTCAACTCTTCTGCCATTTCCTTGTTCCCCATAATAAATTCACCTGTTTCTGTCTTCAAGGGCCCAGTTTTAGTCTTAACCATTTTTTTTCTTTTCACATACCTAAAAAAGCTTTTGCTATCCTCCTTTATATTTTTGGCCAGTGTGCCTTCGTATCTCATTTTTTCTCCACGTATTGCCTTTTTAGTCATCCTCTGTTGCTCTTTAAAACTTTCCCAGTCCTCCGGCTTCCCGCTCATCTTTGCTATGTTATAGACTTCTTCTCTTTTATCTTTATAGAGTCCTTAACTTCCCTCGTCAGCCACGGCCGCCCCTGCCTCCCCTTAGAATCTTTCTTCCTCTTTGGAATGAACTGATCCTGCACCTTCTGCATTATATCCAGAAATACCCGCCATTGTTGTTCCACTGCCATCCCTGATAGTGTATTGAACCATTGAACTTTGACCAACTCCTCTCTCATAGCTCCACCAACTTTAGAACATAGAGAAGTACAGCACAGTACAGGCCCTTCAGCCCACTATGTTGTGCCGTGGAATAATCCTAAAAGTGTCATCTGCAAACTTACTAACCCATCCACCTATGCCTGCGTCCAAGTCATTTATAAAAATGACAAACAGCAGTGGTCCCAAAACAGATCCTTGAAGCACACCACTAGTGACCGGACTCCAAACTGAATATTTTGAGTATTTTTAAGTATCTAAGAATCCTCCTAACGGTTTGTTCTTATACCTATCTATCTCTCAACAGCAATTATTTTTTTTAATGGAGATGTAGGTGTCACTAGTAGGGCCAGCATGTGTTACCCTTTCCAATTTTATTTTGAACTCAGCAACTTACTAGGCTGTCTCTGGCCAGTTAAAAGTCAGTCACTTTGCTGTGGGTCTGCAGCCAGATGTAGGGCAGAGTGGATAAGGACACCAGATTTCCTTCTCAGAGGGATATTAGTAAATCAGGTGTTTTTATATGACAACAATTGATGATAGTTTCGTGGTTAGCCTTACTGAGACTAGCTTTCGATTCCAGACTTTTTGTGAATTGGATTTAAATTCCACCAGTTGCCTTGGTACAACTTGACCCCATGTCCACAAGGCAATATCCTTATAATATAACAAAGTGTGGAGCTGGATGAACATAGCAGGTCAAGCAGCATCTCAGGAGCACAAAAGCTGACGTTTTGGGCCTAGACCCTTCATCAGAGACAGAGGCAATATCCTTATGTCCGGATTACTAGTGCAGGACATTATAACTGCACCACTATCTTCCTTTAAGCCAGTTCTGGTTGGTGTTTTATACCCTTCAGTTCAGAACCAGAGTATGGCTAGTTGGCTAACGAATGTTCCTTGGGTAGTTTGGCAATGCAGTCAATTCCTTCATCGAAGGAATTAATATTGATTGTAACTAGTTGAGGTCCAGAACCCTGTGACACTTTGCTCATTACAATTTTGTCAGCCGGAAGACTTATCCCATTGATCTTGATTCCCTGTTTCCTATTAGTTAACCAATCTTCAATCCATGGTAATATATTCCCTCTAACACTACAGCTCTTGTGGAGTAACATATGGGGTAGCTTATCAAAAATATTTGGATTCCAAATACACGTATTTGATTTTCACAAAAGAATGTTGACTCTTCGTGAACATATTATTATTTTTAAATGTCCTGCAGCTACCTGTACAATAATGGATTCTAAGAGTTTCCCAGAGAGAAACATTAGGTGCATGTTTATGCACAGTTGTAGAGCTGGACTATTGTCTAGGCATCATGTTTGTATATAATTTGTAGTGGCAGAGTGCTACAGTCTAGAATGCATGTTTGTAGTTAATTTCTGATGGAGATGCGTCACAGGCTACATGTTTGCAAGTAGATACCTTTTGCTACAATAAAACATCCTGAAGTGCTTTGCTGAGACAAAACTAACTGATTCTGAGCAGAGCTGGATGAACACAGGTCAAGCAGCATCAGACATTTCGGGTCTGGACCCTTCTTCAGAAAATTTTTCTGAAGATGCTGCTTGGCCTCCTGTGTTCATCCAGCTCTACATCTTGTTATCTCAGATTCTCCAGCATCGGCAGTTCCTACTATCTCTGGGCTCTGAGCAGGTCTGGCAGCATCTGTGAAGGAAAAAACAGAGTTAATGTTTCGGGTCCCGTGACCTTTCCTCAGAATGTTCTGAGGAACGGTCACCAGACCCAAAATGTTAACTCTGTTTTTTCCTTCACAGACGCTGCCAGACCTCCTGAGCTTTGCCAGCAACTTTGTTTTTGTTCCTGATTTACAGCATCCGCTTTCAGGGTTTTTTTAACTGGATTCTGAACTGATATCAGAAATTTTGACAATTTAATTAATGAAGATCCAAAGACTTTTAATTTGGGACAAGAATTAGATATTTTAAGGAGGTTAAGCCAGTGATTACCAATCTGACCACCCTCATCCCAAGAAATAAGTCAGAAGATTGTAGTCTTATTTCAAATAACTCACTCAGATATAATGGTCTCCTTCTGTATGGTTGAAATCAACTCTTGACCTGATAGGAATTCCTACACCCAAGCTCCACTTTTAGTGTTTAGGATTGCCTGTTGTCTTATAATTTCACCAGGTAGACACCTCATTTTCAGGTATGTCTGATGCTGCCCCGGCATGCTGTCCCACACTCTTCATTATACCAGGATTTTACTGTCCATATCCAGTTCATTTGCATGTCTGAGGTCAAATCAATACTTGGGGAATCATTCCTGCCTGACCCTGACCCACTCAAATTTTACCAACTAGGACCAAGGGAAGGGTCCGGGCCCGAAACGTCAGCTTTTGTGCTCCTGAGATGCTGCTGGGCCTGCTGTGTCCATCCAGCCTCACATAATTCTAATTTCTAGCAACATTTACCTTCTTAGCAGGCCCTGACCTCATCCCCGGAATTAACTCTGGTCCCAGCTCCAACACAGTACACCTTCCTGCACAACTGGAGGCAATATCAGCAGAACCTGCAGGAAGTAAGTCTTCCCAGCAGGACAAAGCAGACCGCTTGATTGACATCATATTCACAAACATTCAGTCCCTCTACCACTGATGCTCAGTAGCAGCAATATGTACCATCTACAAGATGTACTGCTGAAATTTACCAAATATCCTTAGGCAGTACCGTATAAATCTTCAAATACTACCATCTAGAAGGACATGGGCAACAGATATATGGGAATATCACCATGTGCAAATTCTCTCCAAAGCCGCACACCAGCCTGACTTGGAAATAGATTGCGATTCCTCCAGTGTCACTGGGTCAAAATCCTGTAATTGCCTTCCTAACCTTGTTGTAGGTTGAACTAGAGCAGCAGTTCAAGAAGGCAGCTCAACTCTACCTCCGCAAGAGAAGTTGAGGTGGGCATTAAACTGTTAGCCCACATCCCTACAAGTGAATAAACAAAAGGGCCACCACTTCTAGTGCTGCTGCTGGCCTCTGACCAGCGGCAATCCAAGGCCAGACTTCCTCTCGCTGAGGGGCAGGAATTTTCATTGTATGCCAGTTAATGGCCTTAGAATCCATACAGTGTGACTTTTTAGTTAACCTCCTGCTGGGCATGCCTGCTAACTGAAGGTGGATTGGCATTTAAATTTTATGCATGAGAGCGGGACCACCACCCAAAAGTAAAATCCAATTAATTCTAATTTCTAGTGATAGTGGGAACTGCAGACGCTGGAGAATCCAAGATAATAAAATGTGAGGCTGGATGAACAGAGCAGGCCCAGCAGTATCTCAGGAGAACAAAAGCTGACGTTTCAGGCCTAGACCCTTCATCAGATGAAGGAAAAAACAGATGAAGGGTCTTGGCCCGAAACGTCAGCTTTTGTGCTCTTGAGATGCTGCGGGGCCTGCTGTGTTCATCCAGCCTCACATAATTCTAATTTCTAGCAACATTTACAAAAATATCAGTAATGCAGCTGACTATAATGCTTTTAATTTGTTAGATCCAGATGCAGAAGTTTGTCTCCATGTTCTGCGGCTCATTCAATCTCTGATTCTCGAGCCAGAGGTTTTCTCCAGAGTGGCAATCCAAATCCGTGAAACACTGTCAGAGCAACGCATTCTGCAACTTACCAACAACCGTAACCCAGATCTCCGCAACATAGCAAGTGAGCTTCTGGAAGACATGAAAATGCTTAATATGTAAAAAAAAAACTTATTTTACTTGTACCCTTAGATTTTCCTGCAGAAACTATTCATACTTGAAGCCATTGCATGGTAAATGATTGTGGACTTCTGGCCTTTGATAGGATGCAATTTTCATCTATTGCAAGTTATTTGTCAAGCTTAGTATGGTGAATTTGCACCTTTGAATGTTTCAAAAGAAGTCTTTTTTTTTGTTTAGCACAGCGTTGAGGTGAATCTGTCTTTCTGCAGAGCTTTGATGAATGACTATGGCTTCAGAGCAGAATTTCACCATTTTGAAACACTGCTCTGTAATTAGGAGGTCAGAAAATTGAATTACTTTTAGACTCCTTTCAGTATCTCTCCTGAACTCCACATACTACGTGATTAAGAGGAAGTGCTCATTTTTTTTCTATCCTCCTTTTTAGAGATATCTATATTAGAACTGGAATTGGGAGCAATTGTAACATGGGCCACCATTGCAAATTGCAATATCAGCCACTGCCATGTTAACCACACAACAAAAATGAAGGTCCAAAATGTCAACATGTTTTTGTGTGTGTGGCAATAGGAAGATTTCCAGTTCTTATATGAAGGCAGCCGAAACCAGTATTTTCACTTTGTTAGTGTATGGTACCATTGCAGTTTTGGAGCTTTAATTTCATGCTTTTTCCATGGTCCACTTGACTGCAGATTTACTGAACTGGATCTTTCTTTTGAGTTAATGAACTGCTGTGCAACCAGCAGTGCTTTTGAAACTAATCTGAATGTATTTTGCACTAGCGGTGCATGCTGATGATTTACAGAGATTGCTTGACTTATCAGCGTATGTTAAGTCTCTGAACTTGCATTCACTTAAGAAATGAAAATGAGTACACATGCCATTTGTTAAACTAAAATAAGTAGAATCTCAATACATTTGTTTAATAAAAGTTTGAAAACTGTTACACTTTGCACAAATCTCCAATTTCTTCTCAGGTTTTAGATATGATTGAAACTGAAATGTTTGAAAAACACACTGACCCAAAATGGCACTAACCTAATGAATTTAAGATGGTTGAGATTTGCAGTATCAGAAACTAAATCAAGAACCAGTGATTCCATATCTCTGCCTCCATCAACTTTATGTTGGGAGTCACAGAAGAACTAAATGCTTACAACTACTTGACACATTCAAGTGTTTATAACTATCCAATCACAAAAGCTACAAACGAGGATAAGCTGTTTTTTGCCATTTGGCAGAATTCTGACATTTTAATAATGGAATTCTGCCCTTTAAGCTTCTGTTCCAGTCTGAAACCCTCGATGGACTTCGATGTTGTGGCCATTTCTGAGACATGGATAGAGCAGGGACAGGAATGGTTGTTGCAGGTTCCGGGATTTAGATGTTTCAGTAAGAACAGAGAAGATGGTAAAAGGGGCGGAGGTGTGGCATTGTTGGTCAAGGACAGTATTACAGTTGCAGAAAGGATGTTTGGGGACTCTTCAACTGAGGTAGTTTGGGCTGAGGTTAGAAACAGGAAAAGAGAGGTCACCCTGTTGGGAGTTTTCTATAGGCCTCCAAATAGTTCCAGATATGTAGAAGAAAGGATAGCAAAGATGATTCTCGATAGGAGTGAGAGAGACAGGGTAGTTGTCATGGGGGACTTCAACTTTCCAAATATTGACTGGGAACACTATAGTTCGATAGAGGTTTTGTCCAGTGTGTGCAGGAGGGCTTCCTGACACAGTATGTAGATAGGCCAACAAGGGGCGAACCCACATTAGATTTGGTACTGGGTAATGAGCCCAGCCAGGGGTTAGATTTGGAAGTAGGTAAGCAGTTTGGTGATAGTGATCACAATTCTGTTATGTTTACTCTAGTGATGGAAAGGGATAGTTGTCAGGAGGAAGGTATGGAGGTGACATCAGAGGGAGGTTCTTCACCCAGAGAGTTGTGAGCGCATGGAATAGTTTACCAGTGGTAGTCGTGGAAGCGGAGTCATTAGTGACATTTAAGCGACTGCTGGACATGCACATGGACAACAGTGAATTGAGGGGAAGGTAGGTTAGGTTATTTTGTTTTTGGATTAGGAATATTCCACGGCACAACATCATGGGCCAAAGGGCCTGTAACTGTGCTGTACTGTTCTATGTTCTATAGGTGTATACCACTAGGCAAGAGTTAGAGCTGGGGGAAAGGCAATTACAATGAGATTAGGCAAGATTTAGGGAGCTTAGGATGGGGAAGGAAACTGCACGGGATGGGCACATTAGAAATGTGGAGCTTATTCAAGGAAAAGCTCCTGTGTGTCCTAGATAAGTATGTACCTGTCAGGCAGGGAGGAAGCTGTAGAGTGCGGGAGCCGTGGCTTACGAAGGAGGTGGATTCTCTGCTCAAGAGGAAGAAGGCAGCTTATGTTAGGATGAGATGTGAAGGCTCAGTTAGGGCACTTGAGGGCTACAAGGTAGCCAGGAAAGACCTAAAGAGAGAGCTCAGAAGAGCCAGGAGGAGACATGAGAAGTTGTTGGCGGATAGGATCAGGGTAAACCCTAAGGATTTCTATGGGTATTTAAGGAATAAAAGAATGACGAAAGTAAGATTAGGCCCAGTCAAGGATAGTAGTGGGAAGTTGTGTGTGGAGTCAGAGGAGATAGGGGAAGCACTAAATGAATGTTTTTCAACAGTATTCACTCTAAAAAACAACAATGTTGTCGAGGAGAATACTGAGATACAGGCTACTAGACTAGGTGGGATTGTGGTTTACAAGGAAGAGGTATTAGAAATCCTACAGAGTGTGAAGATAGATGTTCCCTGGGCCGGATGGGATTTATCCTAAGATCCTCTGGGAAGCCAGGGAGGAGATTGCTGAGCCTTTGGCATTGATCTTTAACTCGTCATTGTCTACAGGAATAGTGCCAGACGACTGGAGGATAGCAAATGTGGTTCCCCTGTTCAAGAAGGGGAGTAGAGACAGTCTTGGTAATGATAGACCAGTGAGCCTTACCTCAGTTGTTAGTAAAGTGTTGGAAAAGGTTATAAGGGGCAGGATTTATAATCATCTAGGAAAGAATAAATTGATTAGGGATAGTCAGCACGGTTTTGTGAAGGGAAGGTCGTGCCTCACAAAACTTATTGAGTTCTTTGAGAAGGTGACCAAACAGGTAGATGAGAGCAAACTGGTTGATGTGGTTTATATGGATTTCAGCAAGGCGTTCGATAAGGTTCCCCATAGTAGGCTATTGTACAAAATGCGGAGGAATGGAATTGTGGGAGATATAGCAGTTTGGATCGGAAATTGGCTTGCTGAAAGAAGACAGAGGGTGGTAGTTGATGGGAAATGTTCATCCTGGAGACCAGTTACTAGTGGTGTACCGCAAGGGTTGGTGTTAGGTCCACTGCTGTTTGTCATTTTTTGGATGAGGGCGTAAAAGGATGGGTTCGTAAATTTGCAGATGACACTAAGGTCGGTGGAGTTGTGGATAGTGACGAAGGATACTTTAGGTTGCAGAGAGACATAGATAAGCTGCAGAGCTGGGCTGAGAGGTGGCAAATGGAGTTTAATGCGGACAAGTATGAGGTGATGCACTTTGGTAGGAGTAACCAGAAGGCAAAGTACAGGGTTAATGGTAAGATTCTTGGTAGTGTAGATGAGCAGAGAGATCGCGGTGTCCATGTACACAGATCCTTGAAAGTTGCCAGAGATAATGGGAACTGCAGATGCTGGAGATTCCAAGATAATAAAATGTGAGGCTGGATGAACACAGCAGGCCAAGCAGCATCTCAGGAGCACAAAAGCTGACGTTTCGGGCCTAGACCCTTCATCAGAGAGGGGGATGGGGGGAGGGAACTGGAATAAATAGGGAGAGAGGGGGAGGCGGACCGAAGATGGAGAGTAAAGAAGATAGGTGGAGAAGGTGTGGGTGGGGAGGTAGGGAGGGGATAGGTCAGTCCAGGGAAGACGGACAGGTCAAGCAGGTGGGATGAGGTTAGTAGGTAGCTGGGGGTGCGGCTTGGGGTGGGAGGAAGGGATGGGTGAGAGGAAGAACCGGTTAGGGAGGCAGAGACAGGTTGGACTGGTTTTGGGATGCAGTGGGTGGGGGGGAAGAGCTGGGCTGGTTGTGTGGTGCAGTGGGGGGAGGGGATGAACTGGGCTGGTTTAGGGATGCAGTGGGGGAAGGGGAGATTTTGAAACTGGTGAAGTCCACATTGATACCATATGGCTGCAGGGTTCCCAGGCGGAATATGAGTTGCTGTTCCTGCAACCTTCGGGTGGCATCATTGTGGCAGTGCAGGAGGCCCATGATGGACATGTCATCAAGAGAATGGGAGGGGGAGTGGAAATGGTTTGCGACTGGGAGGTGCAGTTGTTTGTTGCGAACTGAGCGGAGGTGTTCTGCAAAGCGGTCCCCAAGCCTCCGCTTGGTTTCCCCAATGTAGAGAAAGCCGCACCGGGTACAGTGGATGCAGTATACCACATTGGCAGATGTGCAGGTGAACCTCTGCTTAATGTGGAATGTCATCTTGGGGCCTGGGATGGGGGTGAGGGAGGAGGTGTGGGGACAAGTGTAGCATTTCCTGCGGTTGCAGGGGAAGGTGCCGGGTGTGGTGGGGTTGGAGGGCAGTGTGGAGCGAACAAGGGAGTCACGGAGAGAGTGGTCTCTCCGGAAAGCAGACAGGGGTGGGGATGGAAAAATGTCTTGGGTGGTGGGGTCGGATTGTAAATGGCGGAAGTGTCGGAGGATAATGCGTTGTATCCGGAGGTTGGTAGGGTGGTGTGTGAGAACGAGGGGGATCCTCTTGGGGCGGTTGTGGCGGGGGCGGGGTGTGAGGGATGTGTCGCGGGAAATGCGGGAGACGCGGTCAAGGGCGTTCTCAATCACCGTGGGGGGGAAGTTGCGGTCCTTAAAGAACTTGGACATCTGGGATGTGCGGGAGTGGAATGTCTTATCGTGGGAGATACAACCCCAGAGGAGACAGCCACCCTGAGCCCTGCCGAATCTTCACCATCCCCCCAGACCTCCCACTGACTGAGGACGAACGGTCAGTCCTGAGCAAGGGGCTCACCTTTGTCCCCCTACAACCACACATCAACGAATACCAGTCACGGTCGGACACAGAGCAGTTTTTCCGCCGTCTTCGCCTGCATGCCTACTTCTTCAACCGGGAACCCAACCCTCCTTCCACTGACCCCTTCACCCGCTTCCAACACAAGTCCTCCTCCTGGACACCACCCCCAGGCCTCCTACCCTCCCTCGACCTCTTCATCTCCAACTGCCGTCGAGACATTAACCGCCTCAACCTCTCCACCCCTCTCACCCACTCCAACCTCTCCCCCGCAGAACGGGCAGCCCTCCGCTCCCTCCGCTCCAACCCCAACCTCACCATCAAACCCGCAGACAAGGGTGGCGCAGTGGTAGTATGGCGTACTGACCTCTACATCGCCGAGGCCAGACGCCAACTCTCCGACACCACCTCCTACCGCCTCCTCGATCATGACCCCACACCCGAGCACCAAACCATCATCTCCAACACCATTCATGACCTCATCACCTCAGGGGACCTCCCACCCACAGCCTCCAACCTCATTGTTCCCCAACCCCGCACGGCCCGTTTCTGTCTCCTTCCCAAAATCCACAAACCTGCCTGCCCTGGTCGACCCATCGTCTCAGCCTGCTCCTGCCCCACCGAACTCATCTCCACCTATCTGGACTCCATTTTCTCCCCTTTGGTCCAGGAACTCCCCACCTATGTCCGTGACACCACCCACGCCCTCCACCTCCTCCAGGACTTCCAATTCCCTGGCCCCCAACACCTCATATTCACCATGGACGTCCAGTCCCTGTACACCTGCATTCCGCATGGAGATGGCCTCAAGGCCCTCCGCTTCTTCCTGTCCCGCAGGCCCGACCAGGCCCCCTCCACCGACACTCTCATCCGCCTAGCGGAACTCGTCCTCACACTCAACAACTTCTCTTTTGACTCCTCCCACTTCCTACAGACTAAGGGGGTGGCCATGGGCACCCGCATGGGCCCCAGCTATGCCTGCCTCTTTGTAGGTTACGTGGAACAGTCCATCTTCCGCACCTACACAGGCCCCAAACCCCACCTCTTCCTCCGGTACATTGATGACTGTATCGGCGCCGCCTCTTGCTCCCCAGAGGAGCTCGAACAGTTCATCCACTTCACCAACACCTTCCACCCCAACCTTCAGTTCACCTGGGCCATCTCCAGCACATCCCTCACCTTCCTGGACCTCTCAGTCTCCATCTCAGGCAACCAGCTTGTAACTGATGTCCATTTCAAGCCCACCGACTCCCACAGCTACCTAGAATACACCTCCTCCCACCCACCCTCCTGCAAAAATTCCATCCCCTATTCCCAATTCCTCCGCCTCCGCCGCATCTGCTCCCACGATAAGACATTCCACTCCCGCACATCCCAGATGTCCAAGTTCTTTAAGGACCGCAACTTCCCCCCCACGGTGATTGAGAACGCCCTTGACCGCGTCTCCCGCATTTCCCGCGACACATCCCTCACACCCCGCCCCCGCCACAACTGCCCCAAGAGGATCCCCCTCGTTCTCACACACCACCCTACCAACCTCCGGATACAACGCATTATCCTCCGACACTTCCGCCATTTACAATCCGACCCCACCACCCAAGACATTTTTCCATCCCCACCCCTGTCTGCTTTCCGGAGAGACCACTCTCTCCGTGACTCCCTTGTTCGCTCCACACTGCCCTCCAACCCCACCACACCCGGCACCTTCCCCTGCAACCGCAGGAAATGCTACACTTGTCCCCACACCTCCTCCCTCACCCCCATCCCAGGCCCCAAGATGACATTCCACATTAAGCAGAGGTTCACCTGCACATCTGCCAATGTGGTATACTGCATCCACTGTACCCGGTGCGGCTTTCTCTACATTGGGGAAACCAAGCGGAGGCTTGGGGACCGCTTTGCAGAACACCTCCGCTCAGTTCGCCACAAACAACTGCACCTCCCAGTCGCAAACCATTTCCACTCCCCCTCCCATTCTCTTGATGACATGTCCATCATGGGCCTCCTGCACTGCCACAATGATGCCACCCGAAGGTTGCAGGAACAGCAACTCATATTCCGCCTGGGAACCCTGCAGCCATATGGTATCAATGTGGACTTCACCAGTTTCAAAATCTCCCCTTCCCCCACTGCATCCCTAAACCAGCCCAGTTCATCCCCTCCCCCCACTGCACCACACAACCAGCCCAGCTCTTCCCCCCCACCCACTGCATCCCAAAACCAGTCCAACCTGTCTCTGCCTCCCTAACCGGTTCTTCCTCTCACCCATCCCTTCCTCCCACCCCAAGCCGCACCCCCAGCTACCTACTAACCTCATCCCACCTGCTTGACCTGTCCGTCTTCCCTGGACTGACCTATCCCCTCCCTACCTCCCCACCCACACCTTCTCCACCTATCTTCTTTACTCTCCATCTTCGGTCCGCCTCCCCCTCTCTCCCTATTTATTCCAGTTCCCTCCCCCCATCCCCCTCTCTGATGAAGGGTCTAGGCCCGAAACGTCAGCTTTTGTGCTCCTGAGATGCTGCTTGGCCTGCTGTGTTCATCCAGCCTCACATTTTATTATCCTTGAAAGTTGCCACCCAGGTTGACAGGGCTGTTAAGAAGGCATACAGTGTTTTAGCTTTTATTAATAGAGGGATTGTGTTCCGGAACCAAGAGGTTATGGTGAAGCTGTACAAAACTCTGGTGCGGCCGTACTTGGAGTATTGTGTAAAGTTCTGGTCACCGCATTATAAGAAGGATGTGGAAGCTTTGGAAAGGGTGCAGAGGAGATTTACTAGGATGTTGCCTGGTATGGAGGAAGGCCTTACGAGGAAAGGCTGAGGGACTTGGGGCTGTTTTCATTAGAGAGAAGGTTGAGAGGTGACTTAATTGAAACATATAAAATAATCAGAGGGTTAGACAAGGTGAATAGGGAGAACCTTTTTCCTAGGATGGTGACGGCGAGCACGAAGGGGCATAGCTTTAAATTGAGGGGTGAAAGATATAGGACAGATGTCAGAGGTAGTTTCTTTACTCAGAGAGTAGTAAGGGAATGGAACGCTTTGCCTGCAATGGTAGTAGATTCGCCAACTTTAGGTACATTTAAGTCGTCATTGGACAAGCATATGGACGTACATGAAATAGTGTAGGTTCGATGGGCTTTAGATTGGTATGACAGGTCGGCACAACATCAAGGGCCGAAGGGCCTGTACTGTCCTGTAATGTTCTATGTTATATTCTTTCGTTCTCCCTTCCAAAATGAACAACTTCACATTTTCTGACATTATACTCCATTTGCCAACTTTTTATGCCCTTACTTAACTGTCATGATCTTTCTGTCAACTATTTGTATCCTTCTCACAACCATTGTAAGACTTGAAAAGAATAGCTGGGGAGGATGTCAATGAAACTAGAGGAACCCAAAGTTAGTGGGTAGATTTTGCAATATGCAATATTCATTGATTCATCTCGTCAAATGTGAATGAGATTGATAAACCTCTGCACTGGAAGCGGGATGATTGATGAATTCTGATCTCCACGAAGAAAAAGACATTACAAAGTTCTTCATTGCATTTAAAATAAACTTGCTAAGTCAGGCATTTTTTCCGTATTTAGATTCTATATTGGAATTAAAGTTTGTCCAAAACAAAGGAAAAATCTCATGAACATCGAACAATACAGCGCAGAACAAGCCTTTCGACCCTCGATGTTGCACCGACCTGTGAACTAATCTAAGCCCATCCCCCTACACTATCCCATCATCGTCCATATGCTTATCCAAGGACTGTTTAAATATCCCTAATGTGGCTGAGTTAACTCCATTGGCAGCAAGGCATTCCACGCCCTTAACACTGTCTGAGTAAAGAACCTGCCTCTGACATCTGTCTTAAATCTATCACCCCCAATATGCCCCCTTGTACAAGTCTACGTCATCATCCTACGAAAAAGATTCTCACTGTCCACCCTATCTAATCCTCTGATCATCTTGTATGCCTCTATTAAATCCCTTCTTCACCTCCATCTCTCCAATGAGAACAGGCCCAAGTCCCTCAGCCTTTCCTCATAAGACCTTTGCTCCAGACCAGGCAACATCCTGCTAAATCTCCTCTGCACCTTTTCCAATGCTTCCACATCCTTCCAGTAATGGGGCGACCAGAACTGTACGCAGTATTCCAAGTGAGGCTGCACTAATGTTTTGTACAGTTGCAGCATGACATCACGGCTCCGGAACTCAATCACCCTGCCAATAAAACCTAAAACACCATAAGCCTTCTTAACAACACTATCAACCTGGGTGGCAACTCTCAGGGATCTAGGAATATGCCACCAAGATCCCTCTGCACATCAACACTACCAAGAATCTTTCCATTGACCCAGTATTCTGCCCTCCCTATTATTCTTCCTAAAGTGAATCACTTCACATTTATCTGCAATGAACTCCATTTGCCACCTTTCAGCCCAGTTCTGCAGTTTATCGAAGTGTCCCTACAACCTGCAACATTCTTCCACACTGTCCACCACACCACCGACTTTAGTGTCATCTACAAACTTACTAACCCATCCACCTATCCCTACGTCCAAGTCATTTATAAAAATGACAAACAGCAGTGGTCCCAAAACAGATATTTGTGGCACAACATTAGTAACCACACTCCAGTCTGAATATTTTCCATCAACCACCACTCGTTGCCTTCCTACAGAAAGCCGGTTTCTAATCCAAACTGCTAAATCTCCCTCAATCTCATGCCTCCGCATTTTTTCCAATAGCCTACCATGTGGAACCTGAACAAAGGCTTTCCTAAAGTCCGTGTACACCACGTCAACTGCCCTACCCTCATCCACATGTTGGTCACCTTCCCAAAAAATTCAGTGAGGTTTGAGAGACACAACCTGCCCTTGACAAATCCATGTTGACTATCTCCAATCAAATTGTTGCTTGCAAGATGATTATAAATCCCATCTCTTATAATCCTTTCCAAAACCTTTCCTGCAACAGACGTAAGGCTCAGTGGTCTATAATTGCCTGGGTCATCTCTACTGCCCTTCTTGAACAAGGGCACAACATTTGCAATCCTCCAGTGCTCTGGTACTAAACCTGTAGACAATGACAACTCAAAAGATCAATGCCAAAGGCTCCACCACCTCCTCCCTAGCTTCCCAGAGAATCCTCGGAAAAATCCCATCTGCCCAGGGGATTTATCTACCTTCAAACCTTCTAGAATTGATAACACCTCCTCCTTACTAACTTCAATCCTTTCAAGTCTAATAGCCCGTAACTCAGTCTTCTCCTCCACAATATTCTCCTTTTCCTGAGAGAAAACAGATGGGAAATATTCGTTTAGCACCTCACCGATCTCCACCAGCTCCACACACAATTTCTGTCTTCGACTGGCCCTATTCCAACTCTCGTCATCCTTTTAGTCCTCACATACCTAGAGAAAGCTTTAGGGTTCTCCTTTATTCTACCTGCTAATGACTGCTCATGTCCCCTCCTTGCTCTTCTTCGCTTTCTCTTTAAATCCTTTCTAGCTAATCTGTAACTCTCCATCGCCTCATCTGAACCATCTCGTCTCAATGGCACATGAGCCTCCCTCTTCCACTTAACAAGAGATACAATTTCTTTAGGAAACCACGGTTCCCTTACCTTATCACTTCCTCCCTGCCTGACAGGGACATACCTATCAAGGACACGCAATATCTGTTGCTTAAACCACACTTTGAATGTCCCCATCCCTTGAATTTTGCTCCCCTATTCAATGCCTCCTAAGTCTTGCCTAATCGCATTATAATTTCCCTTCCCCCGTCTATAACTCTTGCCCTGTGGCATGTTACTATCCCTTTTCATCGCTAAACTAAACGTAACTGAATTATGGTCACTCTCTCCAAAGTGCTCACCTACCACTAAATCAAACATCTGGCCTGGTTCACTACCAAGTACCAGATCCAGTGTGGCCTCCCCTCTTGTCGGCCCTTCGACATACTGTGTCAGGAAACCATCCTGCACACATTGGACAAAAACTGATCCATCCGACGTACTAGAGTTATAGCATTTCCAGTCAATTTTGGGGAAGTTAAAGTCTCCCATAATGACCACCCTGTTCCTTTCATTCCTGCCCAGAAACGTTTTGCCAATCCTCTCCTCCACATCCCTGGAACTTTGTGGAGGCCTATAAAAAACTCCCAGCAGTGTTACCTCTCCTCTCCTGTTTCTGACCTCAGCCCATACCACCTCAACAGACGAATCCTCACCAAAAGCTCTTTCAGCCACCGTTATACTGTCCTTGGCTAACAAAGCCACACCTCCCCCTTTTTTACCACCTTCCCTGATCTTAATGAAAGATCTAAACCCTGGAACCTGCAACATCCATTCCCGACCTTGCTCTATCCATGTCTCTGAAATGGCCACAACATCGAAGTCCCAGGTACCGATCCATGCTGCAAGCTCACCTACCTTATTTTTGATACTCCTGGTGTTGAAGGAGACACACTTCAAACCAGTTTGCTGTCTGTCAGCACACCCCTGTGACAGTGAAATTCTGTCCATGTCCTCCATACTCTCATCCTCCTGTGTACTGGAACTACACCACAGGTTCCCATCCCCCTGCTGAACTAGTTTAAATCCACCCAAATAGCACTGGCAGATTTCCCACCCTGGATATTAGTACCCCTGTGGTTCAAGTGAAGACCGTCCTGTTTGTAGAAGTCCCACCTTCCCCAGAATGACCCCAAATTATTCACATACCTGAAACTCTCCCTCCTGCACCATCCCAATTGAGTGCCCCACTCTGGGAAAAAGCTTCTTACTATCCACCCAGTCTGTACCTCTCATGATTTTTAGACCTCAATCAGGTATCCCCTCAACCTCTGTCTTTCGAATGTAAATAAAACTAATCTACTCAACTTCTCTTGATAGCTAGCACCCTCCATACCAGGCAACATCCTGGTGAACCTTAGACAATAGGAACTGCAGATGCTGGAGAATCCGAGATAACAAAATGTAGAGCTGGATGAACACAGCAGGCCAAGCAGCATCTTAGGAACAGAAAAGCTGATGTTTTGGGCCTGGACCCTTCATCAGAAATGGGGGAGGAGGAGAGGGTAGGGACGGGGGGGAGGTGGATCGAAGATGGGTAGAGGAGAAGATAGGTGGAGACGAGACAGACAAGTTAAAGAGGCGGGGATGGAGCCAGTAGAGGTGAGTATAGCTGGGGAGGTAGGGAGGGGATAGCTCAGTCCAGGGAGGACGGGCAGGTCAAGGGGGTGGGATGAGGTTAGTAGGAAGGAAATAGGGCTATGGCTTGAGGTGCGAGGAGGGGATAGGTGAGAGGATGAACAGGTTAGAGAGGCGGGCGTGAGATGGGCTGGATTTGCGATTCAGTAGGGGGAGGAGGGATTTTGAAGCTTGTGAAATCCACATTGATACCATTGGGCTGCAGGGTTGCCAAGTGGAATATGAGTTGCTCTTCCTGTAACCTTCGGGTGGCATCGCTGTGGCACTGCAGAAGGCCCAGGATGGACGTGTCGTCTCAGGAATGGGAGTGGGAGTTGAAATGGTTCGCGACCGGGAGGTGCAGTTGTTTATTCAAACCAAGCGTAGGTGTTCTGCAAAGTGGTCCCCAAGCCTCCGCTTGGTTTCCCCAATGTAGAGGAGGCCACGACAGGAACAGCAGATACAGTATACCACATTGGCAGATTTGCAGGTGAACATCTGCTTGATGTGGAAAGTCTTCTTGGGGCCAGGGATGGGGGTGAGGGAGGAGGTGTGGGGGCAGGAGTAGCACTTCCTGCTCGTCGCAGGGGTAAGTGCCGGGTGTGGTGGGATTGGAGAGGAATGTGGAGCGGACAAGGTGGTCAAGGAGTGAGTAGTCCCTCCTGAAGGCAGACGAGGGTGCGGATGGAAAAATGTCTTTGGTGGTGGTGTCGGATTGTAGATGGTAAAAGTGTTGGAGGATGATGCGTTGGATCCAGAGGTTGGTGGGGTGACACCACTAGTATCCCCGCTGACTACATCTGCAGGAAGTGCACCCAACTCCAGCTCCTTGAAAACTGCGATAGGGAACTGGAGCTGGAGCTGGATGAACTACGGATCATTCGGGAGGCAGAATAGGTTATTGAGAGGAGTTACAGGGAGGTAGTCACTCCTCAAGTACAGGAAAAAGGCAGATGGGTTACGGTCAGGGGACGGTAAGGGAACTGGCAGGCAGTGCAGGGATCCCCTGTGGCCATGCCCCTCAACAATTAGTATACCGTTTTGGATACTGTTGGCAGGGGGGACTTACCAGGGGAAAGCAGTGGGGCACAGGTCTCTGGCACAGAGTCTGTCCCTGCGCTCAGAAGGGAAGGGGGAAGAGGAGCAGAGCATTAGTCATCGGGGACTCCATAGTTAGGGGGACAGATAGGAGGTTCTGTGGGGACGAGAGAGACTCACAGTTGGTGTGTTGCCTCCCAGGTGCCAGGGTGCGTGATGTCTCTGATCGTGTATTTGGGATCCTTAAGGGGGAGGGGGAGCAGCCCCAAGTCGTGGTCCACATTGGCACCAATGACATAGGTAGGAAGAGAGATGGGGATTTAAGGCAGAAATTCAGGGAGCTAGGATGGAAGCTGACAGCTAGGACGAACAGAGTTGTTGTCTCTGGTTTGTTGCCCGTGCCACGTGCTAGTGAGGCGAGGAATAGGGAGAGAGAGGAGTTGAACACATGGCTACAAGGATGGTGCAGGAGGGAGGGTTTTGGATTCTTGGATAATTGGGGCTCTTTCTGGGGTAGGTGGGACCTCCACAAGCAAGATGGTCTTCACCTGAACCAGAGGGATACCGATATCCTGGGGGATAAATTTGCTAAGGCTGTTCGGGTGGGTTTAAACTAATTCAGCAGGGGGATGGGCACCAAAATTGTATTCGACTATAGAAAAGGTTGAGAGTAGGGTGGTCCGAAATAAGGTTTCAGGGAAGCAAGATGGCACCGGCAAGCAAGAAGTTGGATTGAAGCGTGTCTACTTCAATGCCAGGAGCGTCCGGAATAAGGTGGGTGAACTTGCAGCATGGGTTAGTACCTGGGACTTCGATGTTGTGGCCATTTCGGAGACATGGATAGAGCAGGGACAGGAATGGTTGTTGCAGGTTCCAGGATTTAGATGTTTCAGCAAGAACAGAGAAGATGGTAAAAGGGGAGCAGGTGTGGCATTGTTGGTCAAGGACAGTATTACAGTTGCAGAAAGGATGTTTGGGGACTCATCAACTGAGGTAGTTTGGGCTGAGGTTAGAAACAGGAAAGGAGAGGTCACCCTGTTGGGAGTTTTCTACAGGCCTCTGAATAGCTCCAGAGATGTAGAGGAAAGGATAGCGAAGATGATTCTCGATAGGAGTGAGAGAGAAGGTAGTTGTCATGGGGCACTTCAACTTTCCAGATATTGACTGGGAACACTATAGTTCGAGTACTATAGATGGGTCAGTTTTTGTCCAGAGTGTGCAGGAGGGCTTCCTGACACAGTATGTAGATAGGCCAACAAGGGGCGAAGCCACTGTAGATTTGGTACTGGGTAATGAGCCAGGGCAGGTGATAGATTTGGAAGTAGGTGAGCACTTTGGTGATAGCGATCACAATTCTGTTATGTTTACTTTAGTGATGGAAAGGGATAGGTGTATACCACTGGGCAAGAATTATAGCTGGGGGAAAGGCAATTACAATGAGATTAGGCAAGATTTAGGGAGCATAGAATGGGGAAGGAAACTGCAGGGGATGGGCACAGTAGAAATGTGGAGCTTATTCAAGGAAAAGCTCTGGTGTGTCCTAGGTAAGTATGTACCTGTCAGGCAGGGGGGAAGCTGTAGAGTGCGGGAGCCGTGGTTTACGAAGGAGGTGGAATCTCTGGTCAAGAGGAAGAAGAAGGCTTATGTTAGGATGAGATGTGAAGGCTCAGTTAGGGCACTTGAGGGCTACAAGGTAGCCAGGAAAGACCTAAAGAGAGAGCTCAGAAGAGCCAGGAGGAGACATGAGAAGTTGTTGGCGGATAGGATCAGGGTAAACCCTAAGGATTTCTATGGGTATTTAAGGAATAAAAGAATGACGAAAGTAAGATTAGGCCCAATCAATGATAGTAGTGGTAAGTTGTGTGTGGAGTCAGATGAGATAGGGGAAACGCTAAATGAATATTTTTCAACAGTATTCACTCTAGAAAATGACAATGTTGTCGAGGAGAATACTGAGATACAGGCTACTAGACTAGGTGGGATTGAGGTTCACAAGGAAGAGGTATTAGAAATCCTTCAGAAGGTGAAGATAGATAAGTCCCCTGGGCCAGATGGGATTTATCCTCGGATCCTCTGGGAAGCCAGGGAGGAGATTGCCGAGCCTTTGGCATTGATCTTTAACTCATCATTGTCTACAGGAATAGTGCCAGACGACTGGAGGATAGCAAATGTGGTTCACCTGTTCAAGAAGGGGAGTAGAGACAACCCTGGTAATTATAGACCAGTGAGCCTTACCTCAGTTGTTGGTAAAGTGTTGGAAAAGGTTAGAAGGGATAGGATTTATAATCATCTAGAAAAGAATAAATTGATTAGGGACAGTCAGCATGGTTTTGTGAAGGGAAGGTCGTGCCTCACAAACCTTATTGAGTTCTTTGAGAAGGTGACCAAACAGGTAGATGAGAGTAAACCGGTTGATGTGGTGTATATGGATTTCAGCAAGGCGTTCGATAAGGTTCCCCACAATAGGCTATTGTACAAAATGCGGAGGAATGGAATTGTGGGAGATATAGCAGTTTGGATCGGAAATTGGCTTGCTGAAAGAAGACAGAGGGTGGTAGTTGATGGGAAATGTTCATCCTGGAGACCAGTTACTAGTGATGTACCGCAAGGGTCGGTGTTGGGTCCACTGCTGTTTGTCATTTTTATAAATGACCTGGATGAGGGCGTAGAAGGATGGGTTAGTAAATTTGCAGATGACACTAAGGTCGGTGGAGTTGTGGATAGTGACGAAGGATGCTGTAGGTTGCAGAGAGACATAGATAAGCTGCAGAGCTGGGCTGAGAGGTGGCAAATGGAGTTTAATGCAGACAAGTGTGAGGTGATGCACTTTGGTAGGAGTAACCGGAAGGCAAAGTACAGGGCTAATGGTATGATTCTTAGCAGTGTAGATGAGCAGAGAGATCTCGGTGTCCATGTACACAGATCCTTGAAAGTTGCCACCCAGGTCGACAGGGCTGTTAAGAAGGCATACAGTGTTTTAGCTTTTATTAATAGAGGGTTCGAGTTCCGGAACCAAGAGGTTATGGTGAAGCTGTACAAAACTCTGGTGCGGCCATACTTGAAGTATTGTGTAAAGTTCTGGTCACCGCATTATAAGAAGGATGTGGAAGCTTTGGAAAGGGTGCAGAGGAGATTTACTAGGATGTTGCCTGGTATGGAGGAAGGTCTTACGAGGAAAGGCTGAGGGACTTGGGGCTGTATTCATTAGAGAGAAGAAGGTTGAGAGGTGACTTAACTGAAACATATAAAATAATCAGAGGGTTAGATAGGGTGAATAGGGAGAGCCTTTTTCCTAGGATGGTGACGGCGAGCACGAAGGGGCATAGCTTTAAATTGAGGGGTGAAAGATATAGGACAGATGTCAGAGGTAGTTTCTTTACTCAGAGAGTAGTAAGGGAATGGAACGCTTTGCCTGCAACGGTAGTAGATTCGCCAACTTTAGGTACATTTAAGTCGTCATTGGACAAGCATATGGACGTACATGGAATAGTGTAGGTTAGATGGGCTTGAGATCAGTATGACAGGTCGGCACAACATCGAGGGCCGAAGGGCCTGTACTGTGCTGTATGTTCTATGTGAGGACAATGGGGATTCTCTTTTGGTGGTTATTGTGGGGACAGGGTGTGAGGGATGAGTTGCAGGAAATGCGGGAGACACGGTCGAGGGCGTTCTCAACGACTGCGGGGGGCGGTGGTGATGTTGCAGTCCTTGATAAACGAGGACATCTGAGATGTGCGGGAGTGAATTCCTTCTCCTGGGAGCTGATGCGGCGGAGGTGAAGGAATTGGGAATAGGGGATGGCATTTTTGCAGGAAGGTGGGTGGGAGGAGGTGTATTCTAGGTAGCTGTGAGGGTGGGTGGGCTTAAAATGGATATCGGTTTCTAGGTGGTTGCCTGAGATAGAGACAGAGAGGTCCAGGAAGGTGAGGGCGGTGTTAAAGATGGTCCGGGTGAGCTTGAAGTTGGGGTAGAAGGTGTTGGTTAAATGGATGAACTGTTCGAGCTCCTCATGAGAGCACGGGGTGGCATTGATACAATCATCAGTGCAACGGAGGAAGAGGTGGGGTTTCAGGCCAGTATAGGTACGGAAGACGGATTGTTCCACGTCACCTACAAAGAGGCAGGCATAGCTTGGGCCCGAGCGGCTAACCATGGCCACCCTTTTTGTCTGCAGGGAGTGGGAGGAATCGAAAGAGAAGTTGTTGAGGATGAGGACAAGTTCAGCCAGGTGGACGAGGGTTTCAGTGGGGGGGACTGGTCAGGCCTGCGAGACAGGAAGAAGCAGAGGGCCTTTAGGCCATCTGCATGGGGAATGCAGGTGTATAGGGACTGGAGGTCCATGGTGAAATGAGGTGTTGGGGACCGGGGAATTGGAAGTTCTGGAGGAGGTGGAGGGCGTGGGTGGTGTACACAGATGTAGGTAGGGAGTTCTTGGTTCAAAATCTCCCCTCCCCCTGCTACATCCCAAAACCAGCCCAGCTCGTTCCCGCCTCCCTAACCTGTTCTTCCTCTCACCTATCCCCTCCTCCCACTTCAAGTCGCACCCCCATTTCCTACCTACTAACCTCATCCCGTCCCCTTTGTCTTGTCCGTCCTCCCCGGATTGACCTATCATCCCTACCTCCCCACCTCCACGCACCTCTACCAGCTCCATCCCCACCCCTTTAACTTCACTGTCTCCTCTCCACCTATCTTCTCCTCTACCCATCTTCGATCCGCCTCCCCACCTCCCTATTTATTTCAAAACCCTCTCCCCCTCCCCAATTTCTGATGAAGGGTCTAGGCCCAAAACGTCAGCTTTTCTGTTCCTAAGATGCTGCTTAGCCTGCTGTGTTCATCCAGCTCTGCAACTTGTTGTCCTGGTGTACCTCCTCAGCACCCTCTCCAAAGCATCCACATCCTTTTGGTAATGTGGCGACCAGAACTGCACACCCAGATCCCTCTACATATCAGTACTGCTATAGATTCTGCAATTCACTGCATAATTTCCACCTGTATGTGACCTTCCACAGTGCATCACCTCACAGTTGTTCAGGTTAAACTCCATCTGCCTTTTTTTCTGCCCATGCCTCCAATTGATCTCTTTCCTGTTGTATCCTCTGACAATTCTTCTCACTCCACCAATCCTTGTATCATCCACAAACTTACTAATTAGA
The DNA here is from genome assembly GCF_030684315.1 of Stegostoma tigrinum. Lineage (NCBI taxonomy): Eukaryota > Metazoa > Chordata > Chondrichthyes > Orectolobiformes > Stegostomatidae > Stegostoma > Stegostoma tigrinum. Next base: position 416,792 of record NC_081365.1, read on the forward strand.
CTGGCTGTGTTTTTCTCCAAATCATTTATTTAGTCCCCAAACATAGAACTTAGGACATTACAGCACAGTACAGGCCCTTCGGCCCTCGATGTTGTGCCGACCTGTCATACTGATCTGAAGCCCATCTAACCTACACTATTCCATGTACATCCATATGCGTATCCAATGACGACTTAAATGTACCTAAAGTTGGCGAATCTACTACCGTTGCAGGCAAAGCATTCTATTCCCTTACTACTCTCCGAGTAAAGAAACCATCTCTGACATCTGTCCTATATCTTTTACCCCTCAATTTAAAGCTATGCCCCTTCGTGCTCGCCGTCACCATCCTAGAAAAAGGCTCTCCTTATCCACCCTATCTAACACTGTGATTATTTTATATGTTTCAATTAAGTCACCTCTGAACCTTCTTCTCTCTAATGAAAACAGCCTCAAGTCCCTCAGCCTTTCCTCATAAGACCTTCCCTCCATACCAGGCAACATACAAGTAAATCTCCTCTGCACCCTTTCCAAAGCTTCCACATCCTTCTTATAATGCGGTGACCAGAACTGTACGCAATACTCCGAGTGCGGCCGCACCAGAGTTTTGTACAGCTGCAGCATAACCTCTTGGTTCCGGAACTCGATCCCTCTATCAATAAAAGCTAAAACACTGTATGCCTTCTTAACAGCCCTGTCAATCTGGGTGGCAACTTTCAAGGATCTGTGTACATGGACACCGAGATCTCTCTGCTCATCTACACTACCAAGAATCTTACCATTAGCCCAGTACTTTGCCTTCCGGTTACTCCTACCAAAGTGCATCACCTCACACTTGTCTGCATTAAACTCCATTTCCCACCTCTCAGCCCAGCTCTGCAGCTTATCTACGTATCTCTGCAACCTACAGCATCCTTCGTCACTATCCACAACTCCACTGACCTTAGGTGTCATCTGCAAATTTACTAACCCATCCTTCTACGCCCTCACCCAGGTCGTTTATAAAAATGACAAACAGCAATGGACCCTTGCGGTACACCACTGGTCTCCAGGATGAACATGTCCCATCAACTACCACCCTCTGTCTTCTTTCAGCAAGCCAATTTCCGATCCAAACTGCTATATCTCCCACAATCCCATTCCTCCGCATTTTGTAGCAGAGGTCCCAGCACTGATCCCCATGGAACACCACCAGTCACAACCCTCCATTCTGAAAAGTATCCTTCCACTACAACCTCGTGTCTCCTATGACTAAGCCTGTTCAGTATCCATCTTGCCATATGATATCATATGACTTCACTGTGTCAATAGCTTTAGTGAAGACCATGTAGACTGCATCAATTATCCTCATCAATCATCTTTGTCAGCTCCTCAAAACCATCCTGTCTATCATTAATAAGTCCATTTGCTGTTAAATGCTTATAGATCTTGTCCCTGAGAATCTTTTCCAACAATTTACCTACCACCCACATGAGGCTCACAGACTTGTAATTTCCTGGATTATCCCTGCTACCTCTCTTAAACAATGGGACAACATCGGCTATTCTCCAATCCTCTAAGGCCTCACCTGTGGCCAAAGAAAATACAAAGATGTCTGTCAATACTTCAACAATTTGTTTTCTTGCCTCCCTCAATATTCTGGTATAGATCCAATCAGGACCCAGGGAATTCTCTATCTTAATACTTTTTAAGACACATAAGATCTCATCCTTTTTAATAGCTACTTGGCTTAGAAACTTGACATTCCCTTTCCTGAGATCATCCTCCACCAATTCCTTCTCTTTGGTGAATACAAACACAACGTTGAAGTGGCTCGCGACTGGAAGGTGTTGTCATTTGCCGTGTACAGAGAGCAGGTGCTCCACAAAGCAGTCTCCGAGTCAATTAGTCAAGCAAGCTTTCCCTTTCCTAAACCCATGCAGACATTGTCTAATTCTGTCAATGCTTTCAAGTCGTTCTGTCGTCAAATCTTTTATATTAGATTCAAGCGTCTTCCCCATTATTGATGTTAGGCTAGGTGGTCTTTAATTACTCTACTGTCATACTTGTTACCCTCCAATTTGTAGGAACTGCTCCACGGCCTGTAAATTTTGAAAAATTACCACCAATACATCTGATATTTACATATGCCAAGTAGATTCATATTCTCTTTGAGAGGAAAAGAACTGTTTCTCAAAAGTCAGACCTCTCAATTTTAAACTGTGTGCCCTAGTTCTGGTTTTCCCCAAAGGTGAAAGTTCTCCTTTCTATCTACCCATCCTGTGCCCGCAGGATCTTATATGATTCATCTCTTATTCTTCAAAACTAATTTTCCAAAAATGTAGCAAATGATCATGGTGCAATGCTTAATGTGGAGTTTTCCAGTATGAGTTGCTTGCTCATACTATTCTCTAACTGGATAGGATTTTGTTTTAGCAAAGGTCATTTGGATAAAATTTTCTAGACCCAAGATCTATTCACAGGAGAATCCAGTGATGCTAAAGTGAGAGATTGTCTTCTGAAGATTTGTAAGTTTGTAATATTTCATTTATCTGCTTTAAGCTGTTTATGGACCAGGTTTTGAAAACAAGGAACAAGTAGAAAAATAAAAAAAAGTTGCAAGTACATCAAAATATGTTCAGACTTATTGCTACGTACTGCTTGAAGGTTAGAAAATATTAATTGAGGCTCAGCAGCGAGCTGCCTATCCACAGTGACAGCTACGTGCAAACAGCTACGTACCTCAGTCTGAGCTCATCAAAATATGCTCACACTGCTTGACAGCACATTATTAGTAATGTTCTAAGAAATGACTGATTCCTCTCACTTGATTCCTCCATAAAGAAAGACTTTCTTAAAATTTTTAACGATTTTGAAATAAAATTGCTTCATTTTTTAACAGGATTTCTGCTAATTACAACACAAAAATAGCTAGAAGAGGGTATGAGAAAACCTTGGTGGATATGATCAAGGAAAACCCCAAGGCGTTCTATACTTATGTAAGGAACAACAGGATGGCCAGAGTGAGGGTAAGGTCAATCAGGGATAGTGGAGGGAAATTGTGCATGGAGTCAGGGGAGGTACTTAATGAATACTTTGCTTCAGTATTCACCAGTGAGAGGGACCTTGACGTTTGTGAGGACAACATGAAACTGGCAGATATGTTCAAACAGGTTGTTGTTAGGAAGGATGTGCTACAAAGTTTGAAAAACATGAGGATAGATAAGTCCCCTGGGCCAGATGGGATATACCCAAGGTTTCTACGGGAAGTGAGAAAAGAGATTGTTGCCCCTTTGGCAATGGTCTTTGTGGCCTCACTGTCCACTGGAATAGTAGCAGCAGATTGGAGGGTGGCAAATGTCATTCCCTTGTTCAAGAAAGGGAATTGGGATAATCCTGGGAATTACAAACCAGTCAGTCTCACTTCTGTGGTGGGCAAATTAGTCTGAGAGATAGTATTTGTGAGCATTTGAAAAAGCAGAGTTTGATTAGAAATAGCATGGCTTTGTTAGTGTCAGGTCATGCCTCATAAGCCTAATAGAATTTTTTGAGAATGTGACAAAACACATCGATGAAGGTAGAGCTGTGGATGTAGTGTATACGGATTTTAGCAAGGCATTTGATAAGGTTCCACATGGTAGGCTCATTCAGAAAATAAGGAGGCATGGAATTCAGGGACATTTGGCTGTCTGGATACAAAACTGGCTGTCCAATAGAAGACAGAGGGTGGTAGTAGATGGAACGTATTCAGCCTGGAGCTCGGTGACCAATGGTTTCCTGCAGGAATCTGTTCTGGGACCTCTGTTCTTTGTGATCTTTATAAATGACTTCAATGAGCAAGTGGGAAGGGTGGGTTAGTAATTTTGCCGATGACACAAAGGTTGGTGGCGTTGTGGACAGCGTGGAGGGCTGTTGTAGGTTGCAACTGGGCATTGACTAGATGCAGAGCTGGACAAAGAAGTTGCAGATGGAATTCAACCCAGAAAAGTGTGAAGTGACTCATTTTGGAAGGTTGAATTTGAACTCAGAATACAGGGTTAATGGCAGCATACTTAGCAGAGTGGAGGAGCAGAAGGATCTTGGGTTCCACATCCAAAAGATCCCTCAAAGTTGCGACCCAAGCTAATAGGGTTGTAAAGAAGGCATACTGTGTTGGTTTTTATTGGCAAAACTGAGTTTAAGAGCCGCAAGGTTATACTGCAGCTCTGTAAAACCCCGGTTAGAGCACACTTGGAATATTGTGTTCAGTTCTGATCGTCTCATTTTATGAAGGATGTAGAAGCTTTAGAGAGGGTGCAAAGGAGATTTACCAGGATGCTGCCTGGACTGGAGGGCAGGTCTTATGGGGAAAAGTTGTGGGAGCTAAGGCTTTTTTCACCGTAGCGAAGATGGATGAGAGGTGACTTGATAGAGGTATACATGATGATGAGGCATAGATAGAGTGGATAGCCAGAGACTTTTTCTCAGGGTGGAAATGACTATTATGAGGGGGCATAATTTTAAGGTGATTGGAGGAAGGTATAGGGGAGATGTCAGAGGTAGGTTCTTCACATAGAGAGCGGTGGGTGTGTGTGGAATGCACTGTCGGCAGTGGTAGTGGGGTCAGATACATTGGGGACATTTAAGTGACTCTTGGATAGGTGCATGGAGGATAGTAAAATGTACGATCTGCAGGATACATTAATCTTAGTAGGATATAGTTCGGCACAACATCATGGGCCGAAAGGCCTGTACTGTGCTGTACGGTTCTACGTTCTGTTTTCTGTGTTTGAAAATGAGTACAGATGAAAGGACTGCTTTTCCTTCACATGACTGGAGCTGAAGGGGAATACAGGAATGTACGTCAATGATTTACCAGATGGAATCTTACATTCTACAGTCCAAGTCTGACATTGGATATGTTAGTGGTCATCATGTCCACTTGGAGACTGCTCAGTTTTTCACATTTGATCACACACTTCTCAGCTTATTATGGATGCATGCAGGTTATTGCCAAGGTGAACAAAGAATCCCATGGAGCAGGGGTAGGCAAAAAATCCTTATCGTCAGCTGATTGGGTCAGAGATTCAGCTACCAAATTGAAAGGTCACCTGGACAGTCCTTCACTCATTGCAATACCTGCCCAGTGTTATTCATCCTCACATCCCCAATCAACACCTTCCCCCCAGGCTTGACAGAGCTGTCTGTAACTGAACACCATGTTGCAGCAATGCTTTGAAAGAGTTCCCATTTTCCAGCAATGGCTTGCTAGACATTTTGGTCCAGAAAAGAATGGAGCTCCACCACCACATGGATGGCAGGAAACAGATCTTCCATAAGGATCAAGGTGGCTCATGAGTCTCAATGGGCTGCACATATTCATAGAATTGTAGAATCCTTACAGTGTGGAAACAGGACCGTCAGCCTGACAAGTCCAAACTGACCCTCAAGAGCTAATGGGAACTGCAGATGCTGGAGATTCCAAGATAATAAAATGTGAGGCTGGATGAACACAGCAGGCCAAGCAGCATCTCAGGAGCACAAAAGCTGACGTTTCGGGCCTAGACTCTTCATCAGAGAGGGGGATGGGGGGAGGGAACTGGAATAAACAGGGAGAGAGGGGGAGGCGGACCGAAGATGGAGAGTAAAGAAGATAGGTGGAGAGAGTGCAGGTGGGGAGGTAGGGAGGGGATAGGTCAGTCCAGGGAAGACGGACAGGTCAAGGAGGTGGGATGAGGTTAGTAGGTAGCTGGGGGTGCGGCTTGGGGTGGGAGGAAGGGATGGGTGAGAGGAAGAACCGGTTAGGGAGGCGGAGACAGGTTGGACTGGTTTTGGGATGCAGTGGGTGGGGGGAAGAGCTGGGCTGGTTGTGTGGTGCAGTGGGGGGAGGGGATGAACTGGGCTGGTTTAGGGATGCAGTAGGGGAAGGGGAGATTTTGAAACTGGTGAAGTCCACATTGATACCATATGGCTGCAGGGTTCCCAGGCGGAATATGAGTTGCTGTTCCTGCAACCTTCGGGTGGCATCATTGTGGCAGTGCAGGAGGCCCATGATGGACATGTCATCAAGAGAATGGGAGGGGGAGTGGAAATGGTTTGCGACTGGGAGGTGCAGTTGTTTGTTGCGAACTGAGCGGAGGTGTTCTGCAAAGCGGTCCCCAAGCCTCCGCTTGGTTTCCCCAATGTAGAGGAAGCCGCACCGGGTACAGTGGATGCAGTATACCACATTGGCAGATGTGCAGGTGAACCTCTGCTTGATGTGGAATGTCATCTTGGGGCCTGGGATGGGGGTGAGGGAGGAGGTGTGGGGACAAGTGTAGCATTTCCTGCGGTTGCAGGGGAAGGTGCCGGGTGTGGTGGGGTTGGAGGGCAGTGTGGAGCGAACAAGGGAGTCACAGAGAGAGTGGTCTCTCCGGAAAGCAGACAGGGGAGGGGATGGAAAAATGTCTTGGGTGGTGGGGTCGGATTGTAAATGGCGGAAGTGTCGGAGGATAATGCGTTGTATCCGGAGGTTGGTAGGGTGGTGTGTGAGAACGAGGGGGATCCTCTTGGGGCGGTTGTGGTGGGGGCGGGGTGTGAGGGATGTGTCGCGGGAAATGCGGGAGACGCGGTCAAGGGCGTTCTCGATCACCGTGGGGGGAAAGTTGCGGTCCTTAAAGAACTTGGACATCTGGGATGTGCGGGAGTGGAATGTCTTATCGTGGGAGCAGATGCGGCGGAGGCGGAGGAATTGGGAATAGGAGATGGAATTTTTGCAGGAGGGTGGGTGGGAGGAGGTGTATTCTAGGTAGCTGTGGGAGTCGGTGGGCTTGAAATGGACATCAGTTACAAGCTGGTTGCCTGAGATGGAGACTGAGAGGTCCAGGAAGGTGAGGGATGTGCTGGAGATGGCCCAGGTGAACTGAAGGTTGGGGTGGAAGGTGTTGGTGAAGTGGATGAACTGTTCGAGCTCCTCTGGGGAGCAAGAGGCGGCGCCGATACAGTCATCAATGTACCGGAGGAAGATGTGGGGTTTGGGGCCTGTGTAGGTGCGGAAGAGGGACTGTTCCACGTAACCTACAAAGAGGCAGGCATAGCTGGGGCCCATGCGGGTGCCCATGGCCACCCCCTTAGTCTGTAGGAAGTGGGAGGAGTCAAAAGAGAAGTCGTTGAGTGTGAGGACGAGTTCAGCTGGGCGGATGAGAGTGTCGGTGGAGGGGGCCTGGTCGGGCCTGCGGGACAGGAAGAAGCGGAGGGCCTTGAGGCCATCTCCATGCGTAATGCAGGTGTACAGGGACTGGACGTCCATGGTGAATATGAGGTGTTGGGGGCCAGGGAATTGGAAGTCCTGGGGGAGGTGGAGGGCGTGGGTGGTGTCACGGACGTAGGTGGGGAGTTCCTGGACCAAAGGGGAGAAAATGGAGTCCAGATAGGTGGAGATGAGTTCGGTGGGGCAGGAGCAGGCTGAGACGATGGGTCGACCAGGGCAGGCAGGTTTGTGGATTTTGGGAAGGAGATAGAAACGGGCCGTGCGGGGTTGGGGAACAATGAGGTTGGAGGCTGTGGGTGGGAGGTCCCTTGAGGTGATGAGGTCGTGAATGGTGTTGGAGATGATGGTTTGGTGCTCGGGTGTGGGGTCATGATCGAGGAGGCGGTAGGAGGTGGTGTCGGAGAGTTGGCGTCTGGCCTCGGCAATGTAGAGGTCAGTGCGCCATACTACCACTGCACCACCCTTGTCTGCGGGTTTGATGGTGAGGTTGGGGTTGGAGCGGAGGGCTGCCCGTTCTGCGGGGGAGAGGTTGGAGTGGGTGAGAGGGGTGGAGAGGTTGAGGCGGTTAATGTCTCGACGGCAGTTGGAGATGAAGAGGTCGAGGGAGGGTAGGAGGCCTGGGGGTGGTGTCCAGGAGGAGGACTTGTGTTGGAAGCGGATGAAGGGGTCAGTGGAAGGAGGGTTGGGTTCCCGGTTGAAGAAGTAGGCATGGAGGCGAAGACGGCGGAAAAACTGCTCTATGTCCGACCGTGACTGGTATTCGTTGATGTGTGGTTGTAGGGGGACAAAGGTGAGCCCCTTGCTAAGGACTGACCGTTCGTCCTCAGTCAGTGGGAGGTCTGGGGGGATGGTGAAGATGCGGCAGGGCTCAGTGTGGCTGTCTCCTCTGGGGTTGCAGGCTGTGGAGGTAGGGCCCTCAAGAGCATCCCACCCAGACCCATCCTCCTATAATCTACACACCCCTGAACACTACGGGCAATTTAGAATGGCCAATCCACCTAGCCTGCACATCTTTGGACTGTGGGAGCACCGGAGGAAACCTACGCAGACACAGGGATAATATGCAAACTTCACACAGACAGTTGCCCGAGGGTGGCATTGAACACCGGTGCCTGGTGCTGTGGGACAGCAGTGCTAACCACTGAGCCACTGTGCTGCCCCATGGTTTGTATCATGTTTGGTTTACTCATTCTACTACTGTTATAACTAGCCTGTGGGTGGGGAGAAAGAGATCTGCTCTGACTTTCAGAGGATCAGGTGTATATATACCAGCTCTAGTAATTATGCCTCACCATGTGTACTTATATGATGCTGTTATGAAATGATTTATTTTATTATTCATTCTGGGAATGTAGGCATTGCTGGCTAGGCCAGAAGTTATTACTGATCCCTAATTGCCCACAGGGGTTATTAATGGTCAACACATTGTGTGGGTCTGGAGTCTTGTGTAGACCAGACCAGGGGAAGACAGCTGTTTCCTTCCCTAATGGACATTGCTGAACCAGATGGATTTTTATGAAAATCAACTACATTTCATGATCATCATCAGAGTAGCTTTTGCTTCAAGATCTTTTTATTGAATTCACACTTCACCGTCTACCATGATGAGATTAAAACCTGTGACCTCAGAACAGTAACCTGGACCTCTGGATTCCCAATCCAGTGACATGTCCATAACACCCACAGTCCTACCCAATAACGCTAATTTTGTTACATAAGAAAAATGCCTTTTCTGTCCAAATGCTACAATGCTGTATCCATTAACACTCATCTTCATCCCAGACAGTCCCTGAAAACCAAGTATGACTACGTTCCACTCTGTGGTATGTCCCACCCCAGTAATATCAAGTGAGAGGAATCAGTAATTCCTCAGAAAAATACTAACAATGTGATGTCAAGCAGTGTGAGGCAGATTTTGATGAGCTCAGACTGAGGTAAGTGGCTGTTTGCACGTAGTTGTCACTGCGGATAGGCAACTCGCTGTTGAGCCTCAATTAATATCTTCTAACTTTCAAGCTACGACCTCTTCCCTCAGGCAGAAGATACTGAAGCTTGAACGCATACAACACAGGTTCAAGAACAGCACTCAGTTCCGCTGCCAAAATGAAGAACTTACCTTCCTGGCAGCCCCCTGGTCAATGCTCTCACCTCTCCCGTTGCAAAAATGGAGGTAGCTGATTCCACAAGGTAACTATTTAAGTGAGAAACTTACCTTCTCGGCAGCCCCCGGTCCAAACTCTCACCGCTCCCGCTGCTGCTGCTGCAGCAAAAAAGCAGTTTCTCCCTGTCTCCCTTCTAAAAGGTCTTCCCTTTACTCTAAGTCTGTGCCCTCAGGTCCGAGACCCTCCTACCAATGGAAGCATCTTCCGAACATCCACTCTGTCCAGGCCATTCAGTATCCTTTAAGTGTCAATTAGATCCCCACTCATCCTTCTAAACTCCAATGAGTATCGTTCCCAGAATCCTCAAACATTCCTCATATGTTAAACTTTCCATTCCTGGGACCATTCTCATGAGCCTCCTCTGAATCCACTCCAGGGTCAGTACATCCTTCCTGTGATATGGGGCCCAAAACTGCACATGATACTCCAAATGTGGCCTGACCAGAGCCTTACAAAGCCTCAGTAGTACATCCCTACTTTTATATTCAAGTTCTCTCAAAATAAATGCCAACATTGCATTTTCCTTCCTGACTACTGACTCAACCTGCAAGTTTACCTTGAGACAATCCTGGACTAGAACTCCCAAGTCTCTTTGCATTCTGTAGTCTCCTTTAATCAGCTGTAACATCGTTACCTCTGATTCTATCTTCTCCATCTCAAATTGCAGAGTAAATTCCATCATATTATGATCACTGCCTTTTAAGGGTTACTTTACCTTAAATAAGAGCTAACAAGCTGGATGAACACAGCAGGCCAAGCAGCATCAGAGGAGCAGGAAAGCTGACGTTTCGGTCCTATACCCTTCTACGGAAAATTTTCTGAATTTCTCTCCTGGTCCCTTTGCAGCCAAGTCTCTGTGATGTCCACCAAGTCATACCTGCTAGTTTTGATCTGCGCTACAAGCTCATTTACATTATTTCTTTTACTGACTATAATATGGTGAGTTTTAAGATACTCATGGATAGGGATAACAGCAATCCTCGGGTGAAGGTGCTGAATTGAGGAAAGATGCACTACAACAATATTAGGCATGAACTGGAGAATGTTGATTGGAGGCGTCTGTTTGAGGGTAAATCTACGTCGAACATGTGGGAGTATTTCAAACAGTAATTGACAAGAGCTCAGGAGCGTCAAATACAGGTTTACAGCAATAGAGTAGGGGGGTGAGTCAGTGTGGACTTGTTGGGCTGAATAGTCTGTTTCCACACTGTAGGGATTCAATGGAAACAGTCTGTCGATCTTTAGTATCAGGCTAGTGGACTTTCTCGAGATTGCCTCCAATACCATTGTATCTTTCCTTAGTTAATGGGTCCAGAACAATTCACGGTATTCCAGCTGTGGTCTACGTACTTCTTTTTTTCACTTTTAGCAAACCCTCCTACTTTTATTCTCCATTACCTTTGAAATATAAACCAAAATTCCATTTGCCTTCCCTGTTACATGTTGAACTTCGATGTTAGCTTTTAGTCACTAATGGATGAAGAGTCCTAGATCTTTCTGTTCTGTAGCTTTCTGCAGTCTTTCTTCATTTAAATAATATTTACATTCTTCCTGCCAAAATGCATAATCTCACAATTTTCCCACATTATATTGAGGATTAGTGTGATTTATGATTCATGCCTTTTTACGTCTGAGTTATTCTCTCTCCTATAGCACAGCTATTGTTAAGGGGCATATAGATTACTCCCATTAGTGTCTTCTTTTCTACCTCCACCCATATAGATCCTACATCAACGAATCCAATATTTTTTCATACTAATGTATAATTTCATATAAAATTCCATCTCATTTCATACTGACAAAGCCACAAGCCATCCTTCTCCTCATGCCTGTCCTTTTGATAGTTCACATACTCTCAGTGTTCAGTTGTCAGCTCTGATCTCCTCGTAACCATGTCTCTGCCTATCGGCCCCAGCTGGCTCCGAACCAGGGGCCTGCTGCTCGCTGGCAAGCCGGTAGTAGGGCTGGGATCTGGGTGGGGATGTGGGGGTGAATGGTAAGAGTGGTGTTTAGTGGGTGGGGTGTGGATGCTAAGGGTGGGGGTTGGAAGAGGAAGAGCGTGAATGCTAAGGATGGGGGTTGGTGAGTGGGGATGTGCACGCTAAGCGTCGGGGTTGGGAGGTGAAGAATGAGGATGCTAAGGGTGGAGGTGTGCATGCTAACGGTAGGGGTTGGAGGTGGGGGTGTGGATGCTAAGGGTGGGGACTGGGAGGTGAAGAGTGTGGACGATAAGGGTAGGGGTGTGCATGCTAAGGGCAGAGGTTGGGTGGTGGGACTGTGCATGCTAAAGGGCGGGTGGGAGGTGGGAGTGTGCATGCTAAGGGTGGGGCATGGATGCTAAGGATGGGGGTTGGGAGGTGAAGAGTGTGGATGTAAGGGTGGGGCCGGGAAGTGGAGGTGTGAATGCAAAGGGTGGGGGTTGGGAGTTGGGGGTGTGGCTGATAAGGGTGGGGGTGTGCATGCTAAGGGTGGGGGTTGGGAGGTGATGAGTGTGGATGCTAACGGTGGGTTTGGCAGGAATGGGTGTGCTTGCTAAAGGTGGGGGTTGGGAGGCGGGGGTGTGGATGCCAAGGGTGGGTGTGGGGATTGGGGTGGTGTTTGGGAGGTATGTGTGGGGATTGGGGTGGTGATTGGGAGGTAGGGGAGTGGATGCTAAGGGTGGGAGTTGGGAGGTGGGGATGGTGATTGGGAGGTCGGGGTGTGAATGCTAAGGGTGGCATGGGCTTTGGGGTGGTGTTTGGGAGGTGGGGGTGTGGATGCCAAGGGTGGGGGTGGGGATTGGGGTGGTCTTTGGGAGGTAGGGGTGTGGATGCCAAGGGTGGGGGTCGGGAGGTGGGCGTGGGGATTGGGATGGGGTCGGGGGAGGGGCCGGGACTGGAAGCGGGGACAAGACGAGCGAAAGCCCCGCCCCTGATGAATATGCAGCGGTCTGTCCATTGCGGGAGGCGGGGCATTGGGGCAGCACCGCCCAGCCCCTGATGAATATGCAGCAGGTTGCGTGCCGGCTGTGGGGCGCATGGCGCGGCGTGTACGTGCTTACGTAGTGCGCTGTGTGGGGCTGATTGCTGCAGCGAGGTGTCAGTCTGATGAAGATTGGCATTCAGGTAAGCTGTCAGTCAGCGCCCGCGGCCGGCCCCGCTTCCCGCCGCCGCCGCCTGGCTGCCCGCCTCCCGCCCAGCGGGCCCGGGGCACGACGGAGGGCTGGGGGAACAAACCACCCGCTCCCGCAGCCCGTCCTCACTCAGAACGGGAGCGGCGACCAACCTCGGCCCAGCCCGGGGCCTTTCCCTTTGTGTCGCCGCCTGCGGATGGCGGCGGGGCCGGGGTAGGGGTGAGAGAGGGTGAGGCGCGCTCGTGCGCGTGCCCGTCTTTGATGCTGGGGTGACGGGACCGCGCAGCGGGGGTGGGTCGCGGGGCGCAGTCCCGCGGAGCTTCCTGGTTGGTTGGAAAATGGCGCAATTGGACAATGGCGGCGGGGCGGTCGGGTGCTTTTTTTTTCTTTTTTAATTAAAAAGCAGCAGTGGTTTGTGCGCTCTCCAGCCCGGGTTTGGGCATCAAGCAGCAGCCTAATGGACAGGCCCAGGATTTATAGCCCAGGCACACTGTAATTCAACAATAAACTACATCCTGATTAAAAATTACAGTGAAACTCAAACTGAGCTGAGAGACAAAAGCTGTGTGAGGACGCTAAATGGTTAAAGCATTAAAACAGGCTTATTGTGCCAGGCTGGATGGCATCTATACAGATAGCACTGAAATCAAAACATCAGGAAATAATATTCTTGGCATCAGACAGAAAACTCTCCTCGTCCACTCTTCATCTAATTCCCTTTGAAAACAACTTTAAATCAATAAGTGTCTTCCACATCGATTCTTTTGGCAAAAATATTATCTCTCACTTTTTGATATCCATCATTATCCACAAGGATATCCAAAGATTTGTCAACTTTAGTGATTTTTTTTTGAAGTAGGCAATGAACAAAGAGTTAACGGGCATTGCAATAATTGTAGTTTGCATGACTTTCCAGTTTTTCATCAAATGGCTCAGTGCCTTGGCAATTTCTTAATAAGAAAATGTTCCTGTTTTCACTTTCTCATTTTGTCAAATATAAACAGATCTGTGGACTGAAAATCTGTGTGCATTTTTGCAGACCATTACTGAAACACCCCTCTCTGCACACAACACCTCTGTATCCCTGCCCCTGTGTCTCCTTCAGTGTCTTCAAGGGGTTGTCACAACCTTCACACTCTGCCAACTGTATTGTTGATGTAACTTTTAAAGACCAACTCTGGTTGGATGTGTTCTGGGAAATGACTTCTCATGATCACTCACGTTTAAATACTGCTCCATAAAATCCTGGCATTGGTTGCCCAACATGTCAGTCATCACAAAGTCTGAACTTCCCAAATTTTTATGTCAGCCCCAGTTTTGACTTTTGAAAATCTGGTCTGCCTAATGCTAATTTCAAACAGGTGCTGCACAATGAAGGCCACAGTGTGTCGAGTCATAGAATCCCTGCGGTGTTGACATAGGCCATTCTGGATTGGAAGATTAGAAAAGAGAACAGATTAGCAGTTGAAATTTCTTATTTTGGCACCAAGTGTTATCCTTCAGGAGCTACAGTTATACACCATACTTTGCAGAAATTATTTGGATCGAGCAGCTGGAGATGTGATTGTGAAATTAGCAGTTTGATACCAAGTTGAAAGTAGACGTGGAAATGATACCAAATGACAAGAAGGCAAATAGATTTAATAAGACATATGAGCAGAAGAAGGCCAATCAGCCTGTTAGGTTTACTTCAGTGAGATCATAGCTAATCTGTTAACCCTCAGCTTCATTTTCTTGCATTTTCCCCATAACCCTTGATTCCCTTACTGCTTAAAAATCTATCTCAGCCTTGAATACGCTAAATGGCCCAGACTTGACAGCCCTCAGTGGTAACGGTTTCCACATTTTCCCAAATTATATTCCATCTGCCAGGTTTTTGCCTACTCACTTAATCTGACTATATTCCGCTATAGACACTTTTTGTGTCATCCACACCATTTGCCTTTCCACCTATTTTTGTGTCATCTGAAAATTTGGCTACAGCATAATTACTCATAATTGCAGACCCAGCATTGATTCCACTTGTTACGCCAAACCACTTGTTACAGGTTGTTATCCCAAAACTGCCCCCTTATCGCAAATCTCCGTCTTAGTTAGCCAATCCTCTGTCAGTACTAATACATAACGTACAACATGACTGGCTTATTAGCTGACCTGAAGTGTGGCCTTTTATCAATGTCTTCTGTAAATCCAAATACGTTATGTGCATGATTTCCCTTTCATGAACCCATGCTGATTCTGCATATCGTATTCAATATTTCTATAAGCAGTTATGTTCCATGGTGTGCAGATGTTTCATTACCATTCTAGACAACATCATCGGTGCGACCTCTAATCAAAATGTTGGTGTTCTGCTTCGTTCTGAATTTATTAGATCCTCTGGTGTGGTAGGTCTTGTCATTTACGGTTCTGTTTTTAAGCAGTGGTGTGTACACGGGGTCTATTTCTATGTATTTGTTAATGGAGTCCTGTGTTGAGAATCAGGCTTCCAGAAATTCCCTTGCATGCCTGTTGTTCGCTTTTCCCACTATAGTCACTTTGTCCCAGTTGAACTGATGTCCTCATTGGCTGTGTGTATCAAGACAAGTGTATATTGGCCATGTCTTTTTACTGCCAGCTGGTGTTTGTGTATCCCAGTCATCGGTATCCTCCCCATTTGTTCAATTTAATGTTTTTGCACTCACTGCATGCGATTCTGTGTATCACATTAGTCCTGATTACAGTCGGTATGGGATCTTCAGTCTGTAACAACATTTGACATAGTGTTGAAATAGGTTTGTGTGCAGTTAATGATCTTACGCAGACTTAGGAGTCTGGTTGTTACTTCTGATATATTTTTGATGTAGGGTAGCGATGCTAGTGTCTTCTTTTGTACCGTGTCCTCTGACTGTCATTTGTTTTGTAGGCCCCAGCGGACAAAACTTCTTGCGTATCTGTTGTCAGTGAAAACTTTGTGCAGGTGTACCTCTTCCATTCTCCTGAGATCTGGGGTGTTGCAGTGTGATACGGCTTGTTTAAATAATGTCCTAATGCAGCTCTGTTTGTGTATGGTGGGGTGGTTGCTATTAAAGTTCAGGAATAGGTCAGTGTGTGTGGCCTTCCTGTGTACACGGGTCTGGAATTCACCGTTAGTCTCTCTAGCATTACCTCTAAGAATGAGAGCTGTTTGTTGTTTTCATCCTCTTTAGCAAATTTTATACTTGCGAAGATGTTGTTAACAAGTTAATGGGTTTTTTCCCTACTTTTGTGCATTTGATTATTACAAATGTGTCGTCCATTTATATTATCCACAGTTTGAGTTGGGACACGAACGACAACCTCAGCAAGGACAGCTTACTGAAATACTAGATTTCTGCCTCACAACGCACTTCACATTCACTGGCCAAATATACAAACAGATCAACGACACATTGATGGGATCACCCATATCAGGTCTCATTGTGGAAGCAGTGATGCACAGACTGGATATCGCAGCCCTTCCTGTAATCCAGCTGAAACTGTGGATGAGATAAGTGGACAACACATTCATAATAATCAAATGCACAAAAGTTGAAAAAACCCACCAACTCGTTAACAACATCTTTGCAAGCATAAAATTCACTAGACGCAAAGAAAACAACAAACAGCTCCCATTCAAAAACAAAAGTTGCTGGAAAAGCTCAGCAGGCCTGGCAGCATCTGTGAAGAAAAAAAAAAATCAATGTTCATGTTTTGGGAAGGGTCACCAGACCTGAAATGTTAAATCTGCTTTTTTTTCTTCACAGATACTGCCAGGCCTGCTGAGCTTTTCCAGCAACTTTTGTTTTTATTCCTGATTTACAGCATCCGCAGTTCTATCAGTACTTAAACAGCTCCCATTCTTCGACGGAATGGTAGAGAGACTAACTAATGCCGAAATGAAGTGTACAGGAAGGCCACACAAATGGACAAAATCCTTAACTTCAATAGCAACCACCCCACCATACGCAAACTCTGCATTTAGGTGCTACTTAAACAAGCCGTAATATGTTGCAACAACCAAGAAATCCGAATACCCAAGAAGTTTCACCTACAAAACAAACAACAGTCAGAGAACATAGTACAAAAGAAGACACCAGCATCGCTACCATACATCACAAATATATCAGGAATGACAACCAGAGTACTGAGACCTCATAAGATTATATTGTACACAAATCTACATCAACACTACGTCAAATGCTATCAAAGACTAAAGACCCCATACCAACAGCAAACAGGATTAACGTGATATACAGAATTAAATGAATCAAGTGTAATGAAGAAACTGACGACCAGGATGCACAAACACCAGCTGGTAGTAAAAGACGCGACCGATATTCACTTGTCTTGCTACACACAGCCAATGAGGGCCATCAGTTCAACTGGGACAAAGTGACTATACTGGGACAAGCTAACAACAGACATGCAAGGGAATTTCTGGAAGCCTGGTTCTCAACACAGGACCCCATTAACAACCACATAGCAATAGACACTGTGTATACACCGCTGCTAAAAAACAGAACCGTAAGTGACAAGACCCACCATGCCAGAGGATCATATATAAATTCGGAACAGAACAAAACACCAAAGCTTTGATTAGAGGTTGCACTGATGACGTTGTCTAGAATGGTCACGAAACATCTGCACACCACAGAACAACCAGCTCAGCGAGTTAACAGGCAACTGCATTCACAACCCGAGGGACAAGTTTTCGCTAAGACCGTCAAAATATTTCTATATGCTTTGCTATTACATCCTTTATAATACAGTCTAACAACTTCTCAAAAATGGAGTGTTTGAGTTGTAAGGAGAGGCTAGGTAAGCTGAGACTTTTTCCATTGGAGAAAGGAGGTTGAGGGGTGACCTTAAAGAGGTGTATAAAACCATGAGGAGGATAGGTAAGGTGAATGGCAGACGTCTCTTCCCTAGGATGGAGGCTGTCAAGACTAGGGGGCATATTTTTAAGGTTAAAAGAGAAAGAATTTAAAAAGACATGAGAGACCATTTTTATTTTACAGAGTTGTCCGTGTGTGGAATGAACTTCCAGAGCAAGTGGTGGATGCAGGGACATTTACAACATTTGAAAGATGTTTGGATAAGTACATGGATGAGAAATGTTTGAAGGGAAATGGCCCAAGCTTAGGTAGGTAGGACTAGTTTAGTTTGGGATTATGGTCAGCATGGACTGGTTGTTTCTGTACTGTATGATTCGATAATAACAGACATTAAGGTAACTGACCTAGAGTTACCTGCTTTTTCCCTTTGCGAAATGCGTGATAAATGACAAATTAAATTTAACACAGAATGAGGCTGTTCAAGTTGGTAAAAGAATAAAGGAGCTGCTTATTCTTTGGTAAAGGAAAAATAAATAGGATTAAAGAACAATGAATCAAGTGAATGCAAATATACAAAGGTGAGGCTTTAGAGTATTTAATACTGGAGTTTATTTCTGGGAGAATGAAATACAAAACCACATTATTGTTAAATTTATATAGCACCTAATTAGCCACCACTTGGAGTAATGCTTTCAATTCTGGTGTAGTAGCCATTCTGTAAATTGGAACATAAAATGATAAGAAATTAAATCAGGAGTAGGCCTTTCAGTCTGTCAAGCCTACCCCACTATTCATCAAGATCATGACTGATCTCATTATGGTCTTGACTCTACTTTCCTATATGCCCTCTTGCCCATCTCCCCCTTGACTCCCTTACTGATCAAAAATTGATATAATATCCTTTGAACTGATTCAATGACCCAGCCTTCATTGGTCTCTGGGAAGAGCATTCAACAGACTAATGAACTACTGAGAAAAAATTCTCATTATCTCTGTCCTAATGTGAGATTTCTAACTTTTAAAATGTGATCTCCAGTTTTAAATTCTTCCAAAAGGGGAAACATCTTTCCAGCATCTATCTTGTCAGGTCTTATCACCTCACAGTACCCTAAACTCTCATAGATACAGGTCCAACCTGCTCAGCTATTCGTCAAAGACTGAGTCTGCATGCCAGGAATGACACAAATACACCTACTTTGAATGCATTTGAATAAACATATATCTCTCTTTAAGAATATTGACCAAAACCGTGCACTGTAGTCTAGCCGTGGTCCCAGCAATGCTCCGTACAGTGCAGCAAGATTTCTCTGCTTTTATATTCTATCTCATTTAAATTATAACATTTCCATTTGCCTTTCTAGTTACTTGCTGTACTTGCATACCAACTAAAATGTGATGCACAGAACTCACCAAAATACTCCAGATCAGATGGAATCTGTATTTTGCTCTAGTTTAACAGTTTGCTTGTTTTTGTACTCTGTGCACTGATAAAGCATAGAAATCTGAATGCTTTGTTAACCAGCATCAACTTGTTCTCCACCTTCAATAATTTATGTACAGGTAACTCCCGGGTTCCTCTGCTCCTACGGCTCCTTTAGAACAATACCACCACTGTTTTTCTATATTATTCCTACGAAAATGATTCACTTCACACTTCTTCACATTTGACTTCATCTGCCACCTGCCGGTTCACTTCACCAATTTATTGGTATTCTTTTGAAGTCTACATTGTCCTCCTCAGATCACAAAGTTTTCACATTCTGTATCATCATGTTTTGAAATTGTGCTTTGGCTCCCCGAAGTCTAATTAATATATGTCAAAAAGGGCAGAAGTATCACTTGCCACTAGTCAGCCCAAGCCTGGATATTGTCTTGATCTTGTTGCATTTGAACAAGGACTGCTTCAGTATCTGAGGAGCCATGATAGGTGCTGAATATTGTGCAATCATCGGCGAACATTCCCACTTCTTACCTTTTATGGAAGGAAGGTCATTGATGAAGCAGCTGAAGATAGTTGGGCCTAGGAGCACTACCCTGAGGAACTCCTGCAGAGATGTTCTGGAGGTGAGATGATTGGCCTGCAATAACCATAATCATCTTCCTATGTGTCAGGTATGACTCCGACTACCAGAGATGTTTGCCCCCGATACCTAGTGATTCTGATTTTGCCATGGCTCCTAGAAGCCACACTGAATTGAATGCAGCCTTGATGTCAAGGGCTGTCACTCTCACCTCACCTCTGGAATTCAGCTCTTTTGTCCATGTTTGAACCAAAGCTGTAATGAGGTCAGGAGCTGAGTGGCCGTGGCAGAACCCAAACTGGGCATCACTGAGTAGATGCTGCTTGATAGCACCGTTAATGACACCATCTATCACTTTACTGATGATTGAGAGTAGACGATGGGACAGTCTTTGGCCGGGTTGGATTTCTCCTGCTTTTTGTGTAAGGACATAATTGGACAATTTTCCACTTTGCCGGGTAGATACTAGGGCTGTAACTATATTGGAACAGCTGGCTAGAGGAGCACAAGTCTTCAGTACTATTGCTGGAATGTTGCCAGGGCTTCTAGCCTTTGCAGTATCTAGTGTCTCTAACCATTTCTTGACATCAAGTGGAGTGAATCGATTGGCTGAATACTGGCGTCTGTAGTGCTGGGGACCACAGGAGGAGGCTGCGATTGTGCAGGGGTGGTCCTGTCTTACAAATTGATTGAATTATTTGAGGAAGTGACGAAAGTAATAGAGGGTTGGGCAGTGCATATTGTTTGCATAGGCTAAAGCATTCGGCAAGATCCCTCATCATAGTCTGGCCCAGAAGATTAATTCACATGGGATCCACAGTGAGTTGATGAGTTGAATGCAAAGTTGAATTTGTCATAGAAGACTGAGAGTAGTTCTGGAGGGGTGTTGTTTTTCTGACTAGGTCTGTGACAAATGGCATTCCACAAAGATCAAAGCTGGGACTTTGTTGTTTGTCATACACTTCTAACCAAATAATTTATATATGTGTTCTAATTAGTAAGTTTGTAAATGACATGAAAATTGGTGGAGTTGTGGTTAGTGAGGAAGGTAGTCAAAGTATACAACAGGATGTAGATCAGTTAGAAAGTTGGGCAGAGAAATAGGCAATCGGGTTTAATCCACACAAGTGTGAGGTGATGGATTTTGTGAGATCAAATGCAAGAGGAAAGTATGCAGTAAATGACAGGGAACCTTGATACACAAATGGATGGTGGGGTGCATGTCCATAGCTCCATCAAAGTACCAACACAAGTCCATCAGTTAGTAAAGAAGACATACAGCTTATTTGCTTTCATTGGTCAGGGCATTGAGCATAAAAGTTGACAAGTCATGTTACTGCTGTAATAAACTTTAGTTATACCACATTTGGAGAACTGTGTGCAGCGATGGTCACCACATTGTAGGAAGGATGCAGAGATTTTGGAGAGGTTGTAAAAGAGATTTACCAGGATTTTGCATGGTTTGGAGTGTATTAGCTAAAAGGAGAGGTAGGACAAACTTGAATTGTTAGTGCATTGGAAACTGAGGGGACACCTGATAGAAGTATCTAAAATTGAAATAAAGTGAATAGTCAGAGTCTTTTTCCCAGGCTGGAATCTGAAATACTGGGGGGAGACATAGATTTAAGGTGAGGGGGCAAATTTAAAAGAGATGCGCGAGGCAATTTTTTTTTAACACTGTATGTGGTTGGTACCCGGAACATGCTGCCCGGGAGGTTGTAGAAGAGATAAAATTGCAATGCTTAATAGGTATTTAGATAGATGTACAGACATGGAATTGAGGAATATAGATCAGGTGCAGCCAGATGAACATAGAACATTACAGCACAGTACAGGCCCTTCGGCCCTCGATGTTGTGCCGACCTGTCATACCGATCTCAAGCCCATCTAACCTACACTATTCCATGTACGTCCATATGCTTATCCAATGACGCCTTAAATGTACCCAAAGTTGGCGAATCTACTAGCGTTGCAGGCAAAGCGTTCCATTCCCTTACTACTCTCTGAGTAAAGAATCTACCTCTGACATCTGTCCTATATCTTTCACCCCTCAATTTAAAGCTATGCCCCCTCGTGCTCGCCGTCACCATCCTAGGAAAAAGGCTCTCCCTATCCACCCTATCTAACCCTCTGATTATTTTATATGTTTCAATTAAGTCACCTCTCAACCTTCTTCTCTCTAATGAAAACAGCCTCAAGTCCCTCAGCCTTTCCTCGTAAGACCTTCCCTCCATACCAGGCAACATCCAAGTAAATCTCCTCTGCTCCCTTTCCAAAGTTTCCACATCCTTCTTATAATGCGGTGACCAGAACTATACACAATACTCCAAGTGTGGCCGCACCAGAGTTTTGTACAGCTTCGCCATAACCTCTTGGTTCCGGAACTCGATCCCTCTATTAATAAAAGCTAAAACACTGTATGCCTTCTTAACAGCCCTGTCAACCTGGGTGGCAACTTTCAAGGATCTGTGTAAGTGGACACCGAGATCTCTCTGCTCATCTACACTACCAAGAATCTTACCATTAGCCCTGTACTTTGCCTTCCGGTTACTCCTACCAAAGTTAGTTTAGAATGGCATCATGGTCGGCATTGACATGGTGGGCCAAATGCCTGTTCCTGTGCTGTACTTTTCTATGGTCTAAGTCCTAAACTGACCTTTGGGGAACTCTACTACAAGCCTACCTTCAGTCTGAAAAATATCCATTAACCATTACTCTCTGTTTCTTGTCACTGTTGATCTCTTATGCATTTTCAAGGTAATTAAAATACTTGTGACGTTTCCTTCCTAATGACTGCTGAAGTTATTCAGATGAAACAGAAAAAGAAAGACTTGCAATTCCATACCACATTTTACAATCACTAGATACCTTGAAGCATTTTACTTTCAAGTTGTTTGATTTATTTGTTGTCATGTGTACCGAAATACAGTGAAAAGCTTTATATACAAGTGGTACAGGCAGATCATAGTAAGCAAAAGATGTGCAGATCATGAAGGGTCTAGGCCCGAAACGTCAGCTTTTGTGCTCCTGAGATACTGCTTGGCCTGCTGTGTTCGTCCAGCTCCGCACTTTGATATCTCGGATTCTCCAGCATCTGAAGTTCCCATTATCTCTCAAACAGAGGCATACAAGTTACTTTGCACGGAATGTGTGCTAGGCAAGATGTAAGCAAGATCAGTGTTATTTCAGGCTAGGTGGTCCATTCATCACTTTGATAACAGCTGGGAAGAAGCTGTTCCTGAACTTGCTGGTGCATGTGTTCAGGCTTCTGTGTCGTCTGCCTGACGGAAGAGGTTGTAGGAGGTCATTACCGGGGTGTAATGAGTCTTTGATGATGTTGGCCGCCTTTCCGCAGCAGCAAGCCATGTAAGTGGAGTCCCTAGACGGAAGATTGGCTTCCATAATGGTCTGGGCTGTGCACACCCCCTTCTCTAATTTCTTACAGGCCTGGACAGACCAGTTACCATACTAGGCCATTTTGAACCCAGACAGTATGCTTTCAGTGGTGCATCTGTAAAAGTTGGTGAGGGGCCTTTTAGTCATGCCGAAGTTCCTGAGCCACTTGAGGAAGAACCGTTGTGCCTTCTTCAATATCAAACCTGCATGGGAAATCCAGGACAGATTGTCAGTTATTGCCAGTCCAAGGAACTTGATGCTCTTCACCATCTCAACCTCAGCTCTGTTAGTGTAGATGGGACCTTTTCCTTTCTGAAGTCAATGATCATTTCTTCAGGTTTACTGACATTGAAAGACAGGTTGTTTTCAGTGTACCACACCACCAAGCCTTCTGTCTCCCTTCTGTAGTTTGACTCGTCGTTGTTAGATATCCATCCTACTACAGTTCTGTCATCAGTGAACTTGTAGATGGTGTTCACTCAGGGTTTGGCAACACAATTGCAGGCGTACATGGAGTACAGTAGGAGGCTGAGGACACACCCTTGGGGGCTCCAGTGTTGAGTGTTAACATGGAGGAGGTGCATTTACCTATCCTCATTGATTGCGGCCTGTGGGTCAGAAAGCTGAGGATCCAGTTGCAGAGGGCAGAGCTGAGACGAAGGTCATGCAGTTGTGAGATCAGTCAGAGGAGATAATGGTGTTGAAGCCAGAGCTATAGTCGACGAGCAGGTGTCTTTGATGTCCAAATGTTCCAAGGATGCGCCGAGGGCGAGTAATATGGCATCCTCTGTGGACCTATAAGTGAAACAGTTGTTGCCAATGACACTAGTGGGAAAGGAGTTCAACTCTTTAATGAGTTTAACAGTTGTATTATCAGTTGTGACTGGATCTGTAGAAAGCAGCTGCTTCTCAAGATGCTGAAAGCTGATCGCCAAGAAACAGAAAAACCTTGTACTACTGGACCGCTGTAAAGTGTTGGGCTCTTGTGAAGAAATTTTTTTTTTAATGATCAGTAGGCAAAAGTATATTTTTAAAATTGTTTTGCATGATATGGGCATCACTCGCTAGACCAGCGTTTGTTGCCTAATCCAGTTGCCTTGGATAAACTGATAGGGAAGCATTTCTAGGATTTTGATCCGGCCAACAGTGTAGGAAAAGTGATATATTTCCAAGTCAGGAAGACATATGTGTGGCTTGAAGGGGCAGTTGCAGGTGGGTGGTGTTTGCATAGATCTATTGCTCTCGTTCTTCAAGTTGGTAGAGGTCGTAGGTTTGGAAGATGCTATCGAAGGACCCTCGGCGGGCAGCTGCTGCTTTGCCTCTTGTGAGTGATAAATGCCACTGCTACTGTGTGTGGTTAGTGAGTTGATAATCATGCAGGCTGCTTTGTCCTGAAAGAAAAAGTCTTTAATCAATCCATTTGCACATTTCTGAGGCAGCTGAGACTTGATTCCAGATCTTCTGCCCCAGAAGTGGGGACACTACCACTGTGCCTCAGTACCGCATGCTTTGTCCTCCATTGGTCAAGCGTCTTGTGTTGCTGGAGCTGGGAGATTTTCTAGGCTATTGCTTAGGGCAGTTAAACGTTAAAGGTCTGGAGTCACATGTAGGCCAGATCAGGTAATGGCTGATTTATAGGGAAAAAGCAGGCGATTGTCACTCAGGTACAATGGGCTGAATTGTTTCCTTCTGCTCTAGAAGTAGCTCTAGAGTTTGTGGATGCATTTGTGATCATTTTCCAGGATTCTGTTCCAGAGCAGTCCCTGCAGATTGGAGGCTGGCTAATGTCATTCCAGTATTCGAAAAGAGAAGTAGAGAGAAAATAGGGAATTATAAACCAGTAAGCCTAACATCAGTAATGGGGAAAATTCTCAAATCCACAATCAAGGACTTTATAGCAGAGCATTTAAAAAGCAGTGGCTGGATCAGACAGAGTCAGCATGGATTTATGAAAGGGAAAACATGCTTGACAAATCTGTTGGAATTCACTGAAAATGTAACTAGTAAAGTTGACTTGGGAGAGCCAGTCGATGTGGTATATTTGAACTTTCAGAAAGCGTTTGACAAAGTCTCACATAAGAGATTAATATGCAATGGGATTGGAGAATGTATTTTGAAGTGGGTAGGAAACTGGTCGGCAGAGAGGAAACAAAGACCAGGAATTAATGGGTCCTTTTCAAATTGGCAGGCAGTAACTAGTGGGGTGCCACAGGGATCGGTGCTGGGACCCCAGCTATTCACAATATATACATTAATGATTTGGATGAGGGAACAAAATGTATCAACTCCAAGTTTGCAGATGATACCAGTTTGGATGGGAGGGTGAACTGTGATGAGCATACAGAGATCCTTCAGCATGGATCTCGACAGGTTGGGTGAGTGGGCAAATCAGTGGCGGATGCAGCATAATTTGGATAAATGTGAGGTGATTCACTTAGAAGCAAAAACAAGAAGGCAGATCACTACCTGAATGGCTTAAAACTGGGAGAGCGGAGTGTGCAGCCGGACCTGGTTGTCCTTGTGCACCAGTCGCTGAAGGTAAGCATGCAGGTGCAGCAGGTGGTAAAGAAAGCAAATGATATGTTGGCCTTCATTGCGAGAGGTTTCGAGTATAGGAGCAGGGATGTGTTGTTGCATTTATACAGGGCCTCGGTGAGAGCACACCTTGAATAATGTTTGTAATTTTGGCCTCCTTTTCTGAGGAAGAATGCTTTTGCTCTCAAGGGAGTACAGCAAAAGTTTACCAAGCTGATTGCAGGGTTGGTGGATCTGACGTATGAGGAGAGATTGACTAGATTGGGATTGTTTTTGCTGAAATGCAGATGAATGGGGTGGGGAGGGGATCTCATAGAGACTTTTAAAATTCTAACAGGAATAGACAGGGTAGATGCAGGGAAGATGTTCCTGATGGTCTGTCCAGAACTGGGGGTCACAGTATGGAGGATTCAGGACAGACGATTTAGGACGGAGATGAGGAGACATTTCTTCACCCAGAGAGTAGTGAGCCTGTGGAATTCATTACCATAGGAAATAGTTGATGCCAAAATATTGAATGTATTCAAGAAGTAACTAGATATGGCACTTTAGGCAAATGGGATTAAAGGTTATGGGGAGAGAGCAGGATTAGGCTATTGACTGGACGATCAGCCATAATTGTGAAGAATGGTGGAACAGGCTCGAAGGGCCACTTGGCCTCCTCCTGATCCTCTTCTGTGTTTGCATGCACGATAACAGTCCTGTGATCCTGAGGTCAACATCCTGGAACTCCCTCCCATGTGGCATTGTGGTTGTACTTACAGCAAAGGGACTGCAAGAGTTCAAGAAAGCAGCTCATGACCATCTTCTCAAGGGGGACCTAAGGACTCGAAATAAATACTCAATCAAGCAGCAGCATTCACATCCCATGAGTGAATAGGACTAAAGAAAGTATACTCTGCTACTACTGAGTATTGTTGGTGGACAGAGTGAATGTTGATGTGGTGCCAATTAAGAGAGCTGCTTTGTCCTGGATGGTGTCAAATTTCTTGAGTGTTTTTGGAACTACACTCCATATTCCATCACACTCCTGACTTGTGCCTTGTAGATGGTGCTCAGGCTCTGGGGAGTCAGGCGGTGAATTATGTGCTGTAATATTGCTTGTCTCTAGTCTTGTAGCCACTGTATTTATATGCCTGTTCCTATTTCTGATCAGTGCTAACGAAGATGTTGATAGTGGGAGATTCAGCAGTGGTAGTGCCATTGAACATCTAGGGCAATGGTTAGATCTTCTGTTGTGGACATTCATTGTCTGGCAAGCATGATGGATGTAATAGAATTAATCAACCTCAGACCAGCCATTGAAAGGACTGCCACCTTGAGAGCTGTCTACCTTGTTCTGAGACAAATTGTTGCCATTATCATGATTTCCATATCCATTCTATTGCCTTGTTTAACTTTCCCAATAGCATTACTTCATACTGCCCTTTCTTTTCAAATAGATTGTTGTTCTTCCTATTTTGTTGTTTCCATGAAGTACTGAATCCCCCAGAATCTTTTGTAATGAAATCCAATGCCTTCATCGTTTTCATTATCTTTTCCGTACTCATTTCAATTTTTAAAGTTAACATTGCAGCAATAATTAGCCCCTCCCCCAAATACTCCTGTATTTCAATATGACTGTTTCATCCAACCTCATTAGTCACAATAAGTCCAACCTCTCAGCTCCCCTATGGCTTCTTTACAAGCCGTTTAAGAAGTGACTCTTAAACTACTTCAATAAGGCTGCTCCCAAATTGTTCCTGCTATAAATCTATTTGTGTAACAGTGATTACAACTGTGACCTTGACACTTTATCACCTCTGTAGGAGTAGAACCCATTTTATTCCATGGTTGCAGATTCCCCACATTCGTGTATACCCTTTTCACTGTTGCAGGCTCAGCAAATTCCTAATTCCCAATTCCTTTTCTGAAGCAATGTGTGAACTTTTGTGATAAACTGTACCTCCTTGCTTTGTCATTATTGTAAGATAATAATAGCATTATACATTCACTGTGTGCCCGCTCCCACTCCCCTCTGCACTGCTACATTTTGGAGTGAGTTTGCTTTTACAGAGCTCTGGAGTTTATATTTAGGGATTATGTGTCTGCTTGTCTAATATTTCTCAACATAGTGTGACGTACCAGTCTGGTTAGTACCTAGTTTTGATTTTGATCACAATCTACATTTTGGAAAGTCATCCTGTGTACTTGAAAAATGAGTGCTGATATACTTTATGGTGTGAGGCATCACCTTAAGGCAGCTAGTTGCATGGCAATCAAGACGCAGAGACAGAATTATCACCTCTGCGCCTTTGTCAGAATATAGTCCATGTCATTGGAAACAAATGGGGAAAAAAGTGAAAATTGTGAACTGTACCTCAAACTACACCTTCCTTATTCTCCCTGCTTTATGTTTCAGGATCATCAGCTTCCTTCCTCATGATGCAAACATTCTTCCAACTTCCCTTGAAACCATGATGGCAACGCAGCCAATTACCCTCGATTCATACCCAGAGCAGCCGGTAAGACAGCTGCACTGTAAGATTTCATTGCTCCTTTGGTATAATTAACTTTATGTGAAGATGGGAATAATTTTCGGAGGTGCTGCTGAGAGTACAGCATTCCATTAGTGAAGAACTTTACTTACAAATCAGAACTGACATTAGCCCTAATACATGCTTGTGTCCACCAAGGGAGCATAAGAGGTTTACAGATTTTACATTAGTATTTCATCAACTGAAACAGGATAAGAGGAATTGATGAGCAGGGTGCACAGCAAACAGCAACATGCATGACCGTATAAGGGAGTTGGATTAACAGCAATAGAGATACAGTCAGCAGCACAGATCACTGGAAACTAAGGGGTTACCTAAGTGACAATATGAGGGAGCTGGATTAACATCAGCTTAGATACAGTCTGTAACAAAGGGGACTGAGAGAGAAGGGAGCATGAGTGAGGGAGCAGCATTAACATATATAAGTAATATACCGTTCCAAATCAGGATGCAGTGGGTGTTTTGCAGTTGGTGGTGTTCCCAAGTATCTGCTGCTCTTAAAAATCGAAAGAACTGCGGAAAAGTGCAGGTCCAGTTCTGAGGAACGGTCACAGGACCCGAAATGTTAACTCTGACCTTTTCTTCACAGATGCTGCCAGATCTGTTGCATTTATCCGGTGTTAGAGACCACAGATTTGGAAAAGGGTGTTGACAATATGACCAGAAAGAAATGGTTTTCAGAACATTTGTCTGAGGCTCTGGAGTACTACTCCAGTGAAATTACCACTATACCATACCCTCCCCTACCATCTGCTATTTTTAGTTCTGGATAAACTTGGTTCAGGAAGGCGATGGCCGAATGGTAGAATGGCTGGACTATTAACCGAACTAAATTCCTGGGTACTTGGGTTATGCCATGGTAGATGGTACAATCAATCTACTGATGACCATGAAACCATTGCTGATTGTCAGAAAAAACATCTGGTTCATTAATGTCCTTTAGGGAAGGAAATTTAACAGACCCACAGCAATGTAATTGAGTCTTAACTGCCCTCTGGGCACTTAGAGATGGTCAGTAAATGCCACCCTAGCCATGAATGCATCAACAAAACATTGAAATTCACTATCATTGATAGTTTTATAAACTGGAAGATAAGATTCGGAGAATACAATAATGAGAATTCCATCTTTTACTATTCAAATTAAGTATTGTTGAAAAAATAGAATCCCTACAGAGTGGAAGCAGTTTATTTGGCCCGTAAAGTTCACACCAACCCTGTGAAGAGCATCCCACCCCTTATACGCTATCCTTGTAACTTGGCATTTTACCAAGACTGACTTTGGGAGGAAACCAGAGCACCTGATGGAAACCCACACAAACATAGGAGAATGTGCACTTTCCATATAGACAGTTGCCTGAGTGTGGAATCCAACCCAGATCCCTGGCGCTGTGAGGCAGAAGTGCAAACCACTGAACCACCATGACACCTACTTGGTTAAGGTTTTTCATTTGTGCCCATTGGGACATTATGCAAGAATACAAATTCACGGAAAAAGCAACATTTATACCACATGAGAGAAGAGTGCTGATTGGTTAGCAGGTGGATTCTGACTGACAGAGGCATTGCCTTGAGAATGCACTGATTAATAATGGTTGAAATTTAACAACCAGACATGGTCTGAAGAAATGAACCAGCGAATGGCAGAGGTCTATTTTTTTGAGTTGAAATAGGCACAGTCCCTATACATGCTCGCTGTCTGCAAAGTAAGGACCCTGTGTATTAATATTTCAGGCTTCTGGTACACACACATTCAGCACACTGCGAGGCCCGCTGACAATTCTAAATTGGTTGCCATAACACCAGAAGGACTTGCACACTCAAAATTGTCCCTCAAACGTTGTCCAATTACAGATTCACTTCTAATGTTAGACACTGTGTTGCAATTTTCCAAGTATAGGCTGCATGGGCATGGTCAGTCCCATGTTTGTTACAAAAAGCCAAAGAGACATATTGTTTGAGACGAGCGACTGATCTTTGAAACATATAGCCTACATACCTGGCATCACTGCAATGATTCTAACTTGGAAATACCAAAGAACAATACAGCACAGGAACAGGTCGTTCGGCCCTTCAAGCCTGCGCCATCACATTTTGCCCTTCTATTCTAAAACTAAATTTACAGGATCCATATCCCTCTATTCCCTTCCTATTTATGTATTCATCCAGAATCTTCTTGAATGCTCGTATTTATCTCCTTTCACCACCATCTCTGGCAGTGCGACCCAGGCACTCATCACCATTTGTGTGAAAACCTTGCCTTGCACCTCTCTTTTAAACTTGCCTACCCCCCGCCTTCGCACATTATCTCCTAGTAATTGACCTCTCTGCCCTGGGAAAAAGCCTCATATTTTTAATACATTGCTGCTCCTTCAGTTCACTGGATCAAAAATCCAGGAATTTCATCCCTAATGGCATTGTAAATCTACCTAAACTGAGTGGACTATGGCTGTTCAAAAAGGCAACTCACCACCACCACCTTCTCAAAGGAAGTTGGGGATTGGTAATAACAGACAGGTAACATGATACATACTGGTACCAATGGCATGGATAGAATAAGTGATGAGGTCCCAAAAGCAGAATTTAGGATTAAGAACAGGACCCAAAGCCAGTGAGATATTCATCACTCTCATCAATGCCAATGTTTATCTGACATTAATTTTAATCTTCATTATAAAAGTACCCCAACCAATTTCAGACTGGATGTTCCTCATCCAGCTCCCAGTTCTCCGCATTGGAATCAAGAACCAAACATGGCCCATCTCAGGTTGAATGTAACATTGCTTCGTGTCACCATTTCCAAGGGGTCGCCCCATGTCTTACTTGCTCATTGCATCCTCAAGAGAAAAAAAAAGGGAGACTTAGGGCAGCTACAAAGGGATCAAAACAGCAGAAGAACTGGAGGGATATAGAATGTGCAAAAGGAACATAAAAAGGTGATTAGGAGAGCTAAAAAGGGACATGAAAGAATGTTGCGATGTAAACTAAAGGAAAATCCTCATTTGTTTTACAGGTATAGTAAGGGTAATAGACTAACAAGGGGAAGGGTAAAACCCATTAAGGACCATATTGGTAATTTGTGTGATAATTCAGAGGAAGGTTTAAATGAATACTTCGTGCCTGTCTTCACTAGTGAGAAGGACAATACGGGTGCACAAATTAGGGAGAAAGACTATGATACAATTAAAGAAATTAGAATAGATAGAGAGGAGGTTCGGAGTGGTCTGTCAGTCTTAAAAGTCGATTAATGTCCAGTTCCAGATGAGACGTATCCCGGTTGTTGAGTAAGGCAAGGGAGGAAATAACAAGGTCACTTGCAAATAATTTCAAACCCTGTCTAACCACAGGAGAGGTGCCAGAAGACTGGAGGACAGCCAGTGTGGTAACATTATTCAAGAAGGCAGGAAGGGGTAAACCAGGAAACTACAAGCCAGTGAGTGTAACTTCAGTGCAGGGAAACTATTGGAAGTAATTCTGAGGTACAGAGGTAAGCTGCATTTGGAGAGGCAGGGATTAATCAAGAACAGTCAGCTTGGTTTTGTTCATAGGAAGTTATGTTTGACCAACTTGATGAAATCTTTCAAAGATGGAACCAGGTGTGTAGGTGAGGACAGTGCATTCAACATGTTCTACTTGGATTTCAGCAAAGTCTTTGATAAGGTCTCACGTGAGAGATTAATAACAAAGGTGGAGTCCATAGGATCCAAGGAAATTTGGCTAATTGGATCTGAAGTGTCAGAAAACACGGTGATGCTTAAGTCTTGTTTTTCCAACTAGAAGTCTGTGTCCAGCTTTGAAGAGAGATTGGGGTTGTTTTCCTTGGAAACAGTGGAATTTAGAGCTCCAGAGTGTGGTAGTCTTTAGGGTAGTTAAGTAAATTTAAGGAGGAGTTAAACAGAATTTTAATTAGTAACGGATTGAAAGATTATGGAAAGCAGGCAGGAAAGTGGAGTTTAGGCTGAGATGAGATCAAGCATGATCATTTCAATTAGTGGAGCAGGCTTAAGGGGTTCATTTGTCTACTCCTGCTCCCAGCTCTCACGTCCTTAGAGCAGAGCAGATTTAGAGATATCATGATGGAAATGTATAAAATTATGAATGACATGGATAGGATAGACAGGAAGAAACTTTTCCCCCGATGGAGGAATCAAAGACGGGGTCATGCATTTAAGTTAGGGTCTGAAGGTCCAGAGTAAATAAAAGGAAAGACTTTTTTCACCCAGAGGCTGGTGGGAATCTAGAACTCACTGCCTGAAAATGTGATAAGAGGCAGAAAGCATTATAAATTCAAGATGTATTTAGCCGTGCACTTGTAAAGTCAAGACATACAAGTGCTGGAAAATGGGATTAGAATAGTTAGGTAATAAAATGTGAGGCTGGATGAACACAGCAGGCCAAGCAGCATCTCAGGAGCACAAAAGCTGACGTTTCGGGCCTAGACCCTTCATCAGAGAGGGGGATGGGGGGAGGGAACTGGAATAAATAGGGAGAGAGGGGGAGGCGGACCGAAGATGGAGAGTAAAGAAGATAGGTGGAGAAGGTGTGGGTGGGGAGGTAGGGAGGGGATAGGTCAGTCCAGGGAAGACGGACAGGTCAAGGAGGTGGGATGAGGTTAGTAGGTAGCTGGGGGTGCGGCTTGGGGTGGGAGGAAGGGATGGGTGAGAGGAAGAACCGGTTAGGGAGGCAGAGACAGGTTGGACTGGTTTTGGGATGCAGTGGGTGGGGGGGAAGAGCTGGGCTGGTTGTGTGGTGCAGTGGGGGGAGGGGATGAACTGGGCTGGTTTAGGGATGCAGTGGGGGAAGGGGAGATTTTGAAACTGGTGAAGTCCACATTGATACCATATGGCTGCAGGGTTCCCAGGCGGAATATGAGTTGCTGTTCCTGCAACCTTCGGGTGGCATCATTGTGGCAGTGCAGGAGGCCCATGATGGACATGTCATCAAGAGAATGGGAGGGGGAGTGGAAATGGTTTGCGACTGGGTCCCAGTCGCAAACCATTTCCACTCCCCCTCCCATTCTCTTGATGACATGTCCATCATGGGCCTCCTGCACTGCCACAATGATGCCACCCGAAGGTTGCAGGAACAGCAACTCATATTCCGCCTGGGAACCCTGCAGCCATATGGTATCAATGTGGACTTCACCAGTTTCAAAATCTCCCCTTCCCCCACTGCATCCCTAAACCAGCCCAGTTCATCCCCTCCCCCCACTGCACCACACAACCAGCCCAGCTCTTCCCCCCCACCCACTGCATCCCAAAACCAGTCCAACCTGTCTCTGCCTCCCTAACCGGTTCTTCCTCTCACCCATCCCTTCCTCCCACCCCAAGCCGCACCCCCAGCTACCTACTAACCTCATCCCACCTCCTTGACCTGTCCGTCTTCCCTGGACTGACCTATCCCCTCCCTACCTCCCCACCCACACCTTCTCCACCTATCTTCTTTACTCTCCATCTTCGGTCCGCCTCCCCCTCTCTCCCTATTTATTCCAGTTCCCTCCCCCCATCCCCCTCTCTGATGAAGGGTCTAGGCCCGAAACGTCAGCTTTTGTGCTCCTGAGATGCTGCTTGGCCTGCTGTGTTCATCTAGCCTCACATTTTATTATCTTGGAATCTCCAGCATCTGCAGTTCCCATTATCTCTTAGAATAGTTAGGTAGTTGTTTTTGACCGGCTGTGATGAAATGGGCCAAAGACCTTTCTGACTGAGTGAATGATTAGTGTATTGAATGCACTGCTTGGAAGGGTGGTGGAAGAGGGTTCAACTGAGGCATTCAGGAGGCTGTTGGATGATTATTTAGACAAGAATAGCAAGCAAGAATATGGGAGAAAAAGAAGATTGGAATGAGATAATGGTGCTCATTTGATGAGATGATGAAGGCGCAATAGACCAAATGGCTACGTTCTGTGCTGTAACATTTCTATGATTTTATGAAAGCTAAATTCTACCATTTTATGGTTACTGTTTGCTCAGGGGTCTTATATTCTAACATCATGCATTAAACTTGTCTCATTATGCCATAGCAGGTCTAAAATAGCCTGTTCCCTGGTTGGATCCATAACATGTTGCTCCCGGAAACTATCCTGAATGCACGTAATGAATTGTTCCTTGTAATCTAATCTCTCTAATCTGACTATCCCAGTCTATGTGAAGATTAAAGGCCACCATAATTAATATACCACCTTAGTTACATGCCCTCATTATCTCCTGACTTATTCCTTGTCCCACTTTATAACAACAATTAAAGAGCCTAACACTACTCCTAGCAGTGATTCCTTTCTCTTTTTATTTCTTCACTCATCCAGTTAGATGCTCCATCTTCTGATCTAGGATCATTTCTTGATCTCATACGTATTCCATCCTGTACTAACATTGCTATCCCATCAACCTTTCCATCCTGCATGTCTTTTCAAAAAGTCAGATACCTTTGAATGTTTACATCCAGACTTCAATCTCCATGTAACCATGTCTTTGTAAAGACTCTAAGATCATACCTGTTAACATGTCCTTGCCCCATTAGTTGATTTGTTATGTTCGAAATACTACACAAATTCAAGTAAAGAGCCACTAATTTTCACGATTACTATTTAGTCCTCCTTTGATCATATTTACTTTTGTTTTTTGATGTCACTGTACCCTGTCCCTTCCTGCCTCACTATGGATATCAGTATCTAAATAGCTACCCTGTACTGTTGCCATATCGTCTTGCTTTGTAAGCTTAGGTTTTCCTCTCGGATCATCCTCCCCCTGCCACCATATTTCCGCTCCGCCCCCCCCGCCACACACACTCCAAATTAGTTTAAATCCTCTCTTTAGCCATAGTTTTTGGATTTGTTAAGGCATTGATCCCGGTACAGTTCATATGAAACTCTGGACAGCTCCCTTCGACCTCAATACCAGTGACCTGTTTGCAAGTTTGCTTTTATTGAAAGTTTTTGACATTTTAATTAATAGTCACAGATTAAAGCCATTGGAGAGGGGAAATAATCTGGCTATTTTCAGACTTGATGCTTCAAACTGCAGAGAAAAATAGAAACTCTTGCCTTCATAGAGATCCAATTGTTTCAGACATTCACATCCCCAAGGTGTTCTGCTACCTGGGAGCCAATCACACATTTGTTGGCAGGCCGAGAAGGCCTTTGTCATTAATAATTAATCACAGGTCAACAGTCAACTACTTGTTGCCAGCCAAAGCTCCAATTGTTGTCCCCTTAGTTCCAGCTCCTAAGAATCCACTATTGCTTGAAAAGCAGCTGTATAAACAGTATTTAGAATAAGTGTCAGGATAGTTGCTTTAAGAAGTGCAACAATCCTTATCTTTTAAAACGGTTCTTTTCACATTTCAGCCACAATGGTAAATACAGAAAAATAAACAGATAAGGTCTTTATGCCACACTGTGTCAAATGCAGCTTTGATGTCAAGGACAGTTGCTGTCATCTCTCCCATGAAGTCCTCCTGTTTTGTCCCTGTTTAGACCATAAGACATAGGAGTGGAAGTAAGGCCATTCAGCCCATCGAGTCCCCTCTGCTATTTAATCATGGTTGATGGGCATTTCAACTCTGCTTACTCGCACTCTCCCCATAGCCCTTAATTCCTTGTGAGATCAAGAATTTATCAATCTCTGCCTTGAAGACATTTAACATCCTGGCCTCCACTGCGCTCCGTTTAAACCAAGGCTGTAATGAGTTCAGGATCTGACTGGCCTTGGCAGAATCCAGACTGGGTGTCACTGAGCAGGTGCTGCACGATAGAATGGTTAATGACACCTTCTAGTAGAATTTTGTTATATACTGTGAGGGGAGTTGAATACAAAAGCAGCGAGATTATGTTTCAGATACTCAGGCATTGGTGAGACTATATTGAAGTACTATACAATATTTCCTTAAGGAAGGATGAAATGCATTGCAAGTAGTTCAGAGAATCTTTACAGCATAGAATATAGAAAATAGAGCAGTACAGCACGGTACAGGCCCTTTGGCCCACGATGTTGTGCTGAACCTTTACCCTAAACCTAAGGTCTATCCAACCTCCACCCCTACCTTATACTATCATCCAAATGCCTATCTAAATACCCCTAATGAGGCCAACTCCATTACCTTCACCAGCAATCATTCCACATCCTGACTACTCTTTACAGAGGTAAAGAACCTACCTCTGCTGTCTCCCCTATATCTACCCCCACTCACTTTAAAACTATGCCCTCTTGTAATAGCTATCTCTACCCTAGGAAAACGTCTCTGGCTGCCCACTCTATCTATACCTCTGATCATTCTCTACACCTCTATCAAGTCATCGCCTCATCCTTCTTCATTCTAAAGAGAAAAGCCCTAGCTCTTTTCCTCCATTCCAGGCAACATCCTGGTAAATCTCATCTGCACCTTTTCTAACACTTCCACATCTTTCCTGTAATGAGGGGACCAGAATTGGATGGCACACTCCAGATATGGAATAATCAGTATTTTGTATAGCTGGAGCACGGCACTTGAACTCAATCCCTCAATTAATGAAAGCTAGCACACCATACGCCTTCTTAACAACTCTATCCACTTGGGTGGCAGCTTTCAGGGAACTGTGGACATGAACCCTGAGATCCCTTTGCTCCTCCACACTGCCAAGAATATTTCCATTAACCCTGTATTCTGCTTTCAAATTTGTCCTTCCAAAATGAATCACCTCACACTTTTCAGAGTTAAACTTCATCTGCCACTGCTCAGCCCAGCTCTGCGTCCTGTCGATGTCCCTTTGTACCCTAGAGCAGTCCTCTGCACTATCCACAACTTGACCCACCTTCATATCGTCCGCGAACTTACAAATCCACCCTTCCACTCCTACATCCAAATAATTTACAAAATCACGAATAGAAGAGGACCCAGAACTGATCCTTGTGGTACACCACTCGTAGCTGAGCACCATGTTGAATATTTTCCATCCACTACCACCCTTTGTCTTCTAAGGGTCAGCCAATTCTGCCACATTTCCCCCTATTCCATGCCTCCTTACTTTCTGCATGAGCCTACCAATGGGAACCTTATCAAACGCCTTACTTAAATTCATGTACACCACATCCACTGCTCCACCTTCATCCACGTGTTTGGTCACCTCTTCAAATAATTCAATACGGTTTGTGAGGCATGATCTACCCCTCTCAAATCCATGCTGACTATCACAAATTAAACTGTGCCTTTCCAAATGATCATAAATCCTATCTCTCAGACCCCTTTCCAACAATTTGCCCACCACTGATGTAAGACTAACTGGCCTGTAATTTCCGGGGTTATCCCTCTTCCCTCTTTTGAACAAGGGATTGACGTTTGCCTCTCTCCAATCTTCCAGCACTCTACCCATAGACAGTGAGTATGAAAAGATCATCGCCAAAGGCCCTATGATCTCTTCGCTCACTTCCCATAGAATCCTTGGATAAATCCCATCAGGCCCAAGGGATTTATCCATCTTGAAGTTCCTCAAAATTCCTAGTACATCTTCCTTACTAACATCCACCTCCTTTAGTCTACCAGCCTGTTTCACACTGTCCACCCCTACAACTGGGCCCCTCTCAGTTGTGAATACCGAAGAAAAATATTCATTAAGGACTTATCCTGTCTCTTTAGGCTCTGCACACAAATTCCCTTTCCAATCCTTGATCAGTTCTACCCTTTTTCTGATCATTCTCTTATTCCTCACTTGCATATAAAAAGCCTTGGGGTTTCCTTGATCCTATCTGCCAAGGTTTTCTCATGCCCCCTTATAACTAACCTAAGTCCTTTCTTCAGCTCCATCCTGGCTGACTAAGGCCTTTGCTTCAAATCCAACCATGTTAGATTGTGAAATTCAAATTCAGCAAAAAATCTGGAGTTGAGAGCTAACTTAATGGTAACCATTTAACCATTATTGCTTATTCTAAAAGCTCATCTGGTTCTCTAATGTCCTTTAGGGAGGCTAACTGCCTTCCTTATCTGGTCTGGTCTAATCTAAATGTAACTCCAGGCCCATAGCAATGAGTTAATTCTTAATGTCCCTGGGCCATTCTGCACTTCAAGGTCTGCAGTAGAAGGCAGCTCACCATCACCTTCTTCTCTAGGGCATTGCAGATGGGCAGCAAATCCTGGTCCAGCAAATGACACGCATGTCCCACGTGGGTTGTCTAATGATTACAGGTTGGCATTATGAATCATGTTTTTAATGTAAAAAGCTGCTGTATTTATACTTGGGATGCGGATACCTCTGGCTGGGTTATCATTTTCTGCCCATCCCAAAGTGTTCTGGAGAAGGTGATGAGTTGCCTTCTGCTGCAGTCCTTGGGCTGCAGAAATACCCACAGTGTCATTAGGAAGGGAGTTTCACGACTTTGACCCAGTGAAAGCACAGTGGTATGTTTCCAATTCCTTATTTTCTTCTCCAAGGGCCTTTGAGGTAGTGAATAAATGCTGATGCAGCCAACAAAATGCATATCCCCTGGAATGAATATAAAAAAAACACAGTCAGCTTGGTCTGTGGCTTAGAAGAAGGCCCACAGGTGATGATGGTCCCGTGCTTTTGCAGCTCTTGTGCTTCTTGGTTAAGTTTGTGGGTTTGGAATATGTTATGTAAGGGCCACTGACGTGTTACTGAAGAAAATCTCACAGATGGTACACGCTACTGCAACAGTGCATGAATAGTGATGGGAGTAAATGTTGAAAGTGTTTTCTTACATTTCTCTCTCTCTCCGGATAAGATGTCCTCTTTCCCCATCCTCTGTGTTAGGCAATACTCAGTAAAGACTGTTGCTGTTCAGTCACGAGAGTAGATCACATATTACTACAGATTCCCAAGAAGCTGTGTTTTTGTTCCATGCTAAAACTGTTGCATGACTTTGTATAATCCCTGAAAATAATTCCCAAAAAACTGTTGGTCAGGTAGTAGCTGACAAATTCTCAGCCCTTGTAAAGAAGCATGAGAAGGTTGTGTAGACCCCATTTTCAAACAAGCATGTGGTAAGTGTTGTTGGGGTGTCAAGGGTCCCATTTACGGGCAATGTTGAAATTAAATGTTGAAAGAAAGACTTACATTTATTTCTTGCCATTCGCAACCAACTTAAAGTGCTATGCATCCACTGAAATTCTTTTGAAGTCACTGTTGTAATTTAGTAAACACAGCTGCCAAATTTGTGTACAACCAACTCCAAAAACAGTAGTGATAATGAGCAGATACTCTGTTGATTGAGGGATGAGAAATCATTACAGGATCTTAAATCTACCTGAAAAGACAAGTGGGCCCCATTTTAATGTCTGACTCAAAACACAGCACTGCTGCTAGTGAGATAATAAAATGTGGGGCTGGATGAACACAGCAGGCCAAGCAGCATCTCAGGAGCACAAAAGCTGACATTTCGGGCCAAGACCCTTCATCTCTGATGAAGGGTCTAGGCCCGAAACGTCAGCTTTTGTGCTCCTGAGATGCTGCTTGGCCTGCTGTGTTCATCCAGCTTCACACTTTATTGTCTTGGATTCTCCAGCATCTGCAGTTCCCATTATCTCAGATACTACTGCTAGTGAGGTTCTGTTGGAGTGTTAGCTTTCATTTCCATGCTCATGTACTGGAATGGGAGTCGAACAAACAACCTGCATACTGAAAAGGTGATAATGCTAACCACTGACAAAATAATAGAGTGTAACAGACTAGTTAGTCCCAATTGTGAGTGTTGCTCTGGACACAGGGCTGACATATGCCTTTCCCTTTGCCACCTCAAATCCACTTGGAATGTGTAGCTCCTCTTGAATAACTCCAGTCATTCACTCTACAGTAGTTACTCATGACAGCAGTATTTTGCCACAGGGTATAATAAGTACGTATCAATGAATCATTACAAAGTTATAAATGTGTTTTAATACAACCATTCATTGTCTTTTTTTTCCTATGAGCAAAGCAAAGACAGCTCAGCTTGTCATATTGTATGCAGTCAGCTGGTGCTACTGAATTCAGGGTTCAGATAGAATTTGCTAAGTACTCTCAAGTGGTTAGCAATGAACTAACCCAGAGTGCGGGATCATGCTCTGAACAGCCAACACGTCTAAAGGTTGGTATTCTCATCTTGCTGTTCAATTTGAAACAGTAATGGCTGGAGCTTTTGTATTGGCAGCATTTGTTTGGATAACAATACTGATTTGATGACTAAGTATGTTTCGAACATTGAGGGGTAAATACATGTATTTTTAGAAGTAAATATTTTTACTCCTTGTTCTATTGTTGTATAGAATTAGGAATAACTTCTCACCTGTACTCTGGCCCAATTGTTTGCTTGTAATAATTTTGACTTTTGAAGATGTATAAAACCTACCTCAGAATACCAAAGTTAATCAACTGAATGCTACTATCTTGAGCGAATAGAAAATTAATTAATATCCTGCTTACAGTTGAAATCTGTATATTCAGCAATTTTTTTCATTAAGTTTGGGAAATCACTGCACAGATATTTTACTGATTTGTATTTTGGAATAGAGCTTTTTGTCTCCAGGAGCTAGCTTAGATGCAGCCAAGAGTTATTTAAACTGCTTTTCAGTAATTTTCAGATCAGAATGCATCAGGATGATTATCAGATATTGTATGTTGTGAAGAGGGATTGAGGCAAAATTGATTAGAATTTCTTCAGTTGCCCTCAGGTTTTCATTCTGTACTGATTATTTACTCAATGCAATCATTGTTGCTCAGTCCAGGATCTATTATGTTATGCTTTCTCTGCAATCATTGGATACTATTACTGTATCTTGGTAGGTTACAAACCTCTTTGGAATGGTGTTTTATTTTAACAACATTGAGAAATCCAACAAATCAAATTTCACCTGAGGAAATGTAATACATGTAGTTGCATTGAGTACACAGGACAGAAACAGGCCATTCAGCCTCTCTTCAAACCCCTTTTAATTGTACATGCTCCATGTTAGGTTCCTCCCCTCTATGTTCATCTCGTCCTAACAGCTCATATTTCATCTTCCTTGTCTTACATTGGCTTATTTAGTTTGCACTTAATTAATTCTGGACTATTTACTTTAAATACAGGTGGTAGGGAGTTCTACATTTTCATGGATCTTCAAAATCATAAAAAGAAAAAGAGCAGCAATAGTAATCATTGGTACATTTGAGGTTGGATTTGCAACAGAATGGAGCGAGAAGTTCATTGAGGCATATTTCAATGTTGGGAGTATCCAACCACATCTTTTATGTTTTCAAAAGTAAATATGCTTTGCGCTAGGCAGCGGTGAGTTGCCCATGAAGTGGGATTCTAGCTTGTTAAATGCCTGATTTATTCAACGTGCTTCATCAATATTCAACTCTTTATCTTTGTTAATGTGCTGAACAAGTTAGGCGTGGAGAATTCTCAACATGGAAGTCAGAGTGGGTACCTGGGAACTTCACCTCATGGAACCCCCATGTGATTATCAAATAGCATCTCAGGGCATGATCCACAGGTGTCAGCCACACTCACCTCTTGTGTGGAAATTGCCATCTGAGATTTGCTCACCTAGGGAAGGCAATGGCCGAGAGCTATTATTGCTGGGTTATTAATCCAGAAAGCAAGGGAATGTTCTGTGGACTTGGGTTCAAAAGCTGCCATGGTATCCTGAATAACGTAGGTGAGCTTGCAGCATGGATAGGTACCTGGGACTTTGATGTTGTGGCCATTTCAGAGACATGGGTAGAGCAGGGTCAGGAATGGATGTTGCAGGTTCCAGGGTTTAAATCTTTCATTAAGGTCAAGGAAGGTGGTAAAAGAGGGGGAGGTGTGGCTTTGTTAGTCAAGGACAGTATAACGGTGGCTGAAAGAACTTTTGATGAGGACTCGTCTACTGACGTGGTATGGGCTGAGGTCAGAAACAGGAGAGGAGAAGTAACACTGCCGGGAGTTTTTTATAGGCCTCCGCAAAGTTCCAGGGATGTGGAGGAGAGGATTGGCAAAACTATTCTGGGCAGGAGTGAAAGGAGCAGGGTGGTCATCGTGGGAGACTTTAACTTCCCTAACATTGACTGGAAATGCTATAACTCTAGTACATCGGATGGATCAGTTTTTGTCCAATGTGTGCAGGAGGGTTTCCTGACTCAGTATGTCGAAGGGCCGACAAGAGGGGAGGCGAGCACTTTGGAGAGAATGACCATAATTTGGTTATGTTTACTTTAGCAGTGGAAAGGGATAGGAACATGCAAGAGTTATAGACGGGGGAAGGGCAATTATAATGCGATTAGGCAAGACTTAGGAGGCATAGAATGGGTTAGCAAAATGCAGGGGCTGGGAACAATCGAAATGTGGAACTGGTTTAAGGAACAGATATTGTGTGTCGTTGATAGGTATGTCCCTGTCAGGCAGGGAGGAAGTGATAAGGTAAGGGAACCGTGGTTTATGAATGAAATTGTATCTCTTGTTAAGCGGAAGAGGGAGGCTCATGTGCCGTTGAGACGAGATGGTTCAGATGAGGCGATGGAGAGTTACAGATTAACTAGGAAGGATTTAAAGAGACAGTTAAGAAGAGCAAGGAGGGGACATGAGCAGACATTAGCAGGTAGAATAAAGGAGAACCCTAAAGCTTTCTATAGGTATGTGAGGAATAAGAGGATGACTAGGGTAGGAATAGGGCCAGTCACAGACAGAAGTAGGAAGTTGTGTGTGGACCTGGTGGAAATCAGAGAGGTGCTAAATGATTATTTCTCATCTCTTTTCACTGCGGAACAGGAGAACATTGTAGAGGAGATTACTGAGTTACGGGTCACTAGAATTGAAAGGATTAAAGTTAGTAAGGAGGAAGTGTTATCAATTCCAGAAGGTGTGAAGGTAGATCAATCCCCTGGGCCGGATGGGATTTTTCTGAGGATTGTCTGGGAAGCTAGGGAGGAGGTGGCGGAGGCTTTGGCCTTGATCTTTGAGTCCTCATTATCTACAGGTTTTGTACCAGACGACTGGAGGATTGCAAATGTTGTGCTCTTGTTCAAGATGGGCAGTAGGGATGACCCAGGTAATTATAGACCTGTGAGCCTTACGTCTGTTGTAGGAAAAGTTTTGGAAAGGATTGTAAGAGATAGGATTTATAATCATCTAGCAAGCAACACTTCGATTGGAGATAGTCAACATGGATTTGTAAAGGGCAGGTCGTGTCTCACAAACCTCAATGA
The DNA here is from genome assembly GCF_030684315.1 of Stegostoma tigrinum. Lineage (NCBI taxonomy): Eukaryota > Metazoa > Chordata > Chondrichthyes > Orectolobiformes > Stegostomatidae > Stegostoma > Stegostoma tigrinum. The sequence continues at coordinate 459,711 of NC_081365.1, forward strand.
GTTTTTTGAGAAGGTGACCAAGCATGTGGATGAGGGAAGGGCAGTTGACGTGGTGTACATGGACTTCAGTAAAGCCTTTGATAAGGTTCCACATGGTAGGCTATTGGAGAAAATACAGAGGCACAGGATTGAGGGAGATTTAGCAGTTTGGATTAGAAACTGGCTTTCTGTAAGAAGGCAATGAGAGGTGGTTGATGGAAAATATTCAGCCTGGAGTCAGGTCACTAGTGGTGTGCCTCAAGGACCTGTTTTGGGACCACTGCTGTTTGTCATTTTTATAAGTGACTTGGACGCAGGCATTGGTGGATGGGTTAGTAAGTTTGCAGATGACACTAAAGTCGGTGGAGTGGTGGGCAGTGTGGAAGAATGTTGCAGGTTGCAGGGAGACTTGGATAAACTGCAGAACTGGGCTGAAAGGTGGCAAATGGAGTTTAATACAGATAAATGTGAGGTGATTCACTTTGGGAAGAATAATAGGAAGGCAGAATACCGGGTCAATGGAAAGATTCTTGGTAGTGTGGATGTGCAGAGGGATCTTGGTGTCCATGTACATAGATCCCTGAAAGTTGCCATCCAGGTTGATAGTGCTGTCAAGAAGGCTTACGGTGTGTTAGGTTTTATTGGTAGAGGGATTGAGTTCCGGAGCCGTGATGTCATGCTGCAACTGTACAAAACATTAGTGCAGCCTCATTTGGAATATTGCGTGCAGTTCTGGACGCCCCATTACAGGAAGGATGTGGAAGCATTGGAAAAGGTGCAGAGGAGATTTACCAGGATGTTGCCTGGTCTGGAGTGCTGGCCCTATGAAGAAAGGCTGAGGGACTTGGGTCTGTTCTCATTGGAGAGAAGGAGGCTAAGAGGGGGTTTAATAGAGACATACAAGATGCTCAGAGGATTAGATAGGGTGGACAGTGGGAGTCTTTTTCCAAGAATGATGACTTCAGCTTGTACAAGGGGGCATAGCTGTAAATTGAGGGGTGATAGATTTAAGACAGATGTCAGAGGCAGGTTCTTTACTCAGAGAGTGTTAAGGGCGTGGAGCGCCCTGCCTGCCAATGTCGTTAACTCAGCCACATTAGGGGCATTTAAACAGTCCTTGGATAAGCAGATGGATGATGATGGGATAGTGTAGGGGGAGGGCCTTAGATTAGTTCACAGGTCGGCGCAACATCGAGGGCCAAAGGCCCTGTTCTGCGCTGTATTGTTAAATGTTCTATGAAAGTTGGTGGAATTTGAATTCAGTATAAATCTGGAATTTTTAACAATGACCATGAAATTGTTGTTGATTGTTGGAAGATTCCATCTAGTTCACCGTGTCCTTTAGGGAAATAAACTGCCATCCTTACCTGGCCTGGCCCACATATAGAATCATAGAATCTTACAATGCAGAAGGAGGCTATTCAACTCATCTTGTCTGTATCGACTTCCAAAATTGCTACCAACTAGTCTCAACAGATGGACTCTGTAAATCCAGACCCACAGCAATGTGTTAGACTGTTAACTGCTGTCTGCTGATTAGGGATGGACAATAAATGCTAGCCTGGTCAGTGACTCCCACATCCTATGAATGAATAAAAAAAACCCTTCATGACCATTTCTGATACCCTTGCAGGCTGCATAGGAAGCACAGACTTAAATTGCAGGGTGCATCAGCAACTTGCATTGAAAGGCTGGTGTGAGGATGCTTTGTGCACAGAGACAGATATCGGCTTTATGCATTGGCCTGAGCTGTACCTCAGGGCCACTCATTTGCTCCCTTGTTGCTCAATCATTTTGGGCCTACCTAAATGTTGCAGCACTCCATCTTCCCCTGCCTTGCTAAACTATTCCTGGTAGCAATTCAGCCAGAACGAAAGTCTGTCAGTACTGGCGTTTTGACATACTCCTTTGCAAAGATATAAAAACAGACTTCTTGTTAGTGGGGATCTGTTCGTGGTGGAGGAGGTACCTGAGAGGGACCAACTTTATGTGATTTCTGCCTTTGCAGCAAACACACTGTACTGCACGTTTATTCAACCAAATGGCCATGTTAGAAACTGGCTGGGGCCTAATCCTCAATCTAGCCAAGGGGAGGGAGGGCACTGTAGACCAAGAGGTCCCAGTTCCATCAATCAGGGACACGGTCCAGAGGATTGGTCATGATCATTTGCCAGCTGGGAATGCTGACAGTCAGGGGATCTGTGCACCTGTATTCTGGGAAGTGGGCAACAGTCCGTCCTGTAGGACAAACAGTCAGGGTATTAGTGCATCATCAATTGTGGAGCTACAGAGCCATTGTTCAAGGGTCTGGTCAGTCATGTCTGAAGGGGTGATTGTTAAATCATTCAGAGGACTCAGCCAAGTAGTCTTGGGGATCCATATGTCGATCATGAGTGCAAGGAGGCAACTATAGGTGCCTCACTACCAAAATTTGTAGGGGAGTCAAAGTTATCCCGGAGTGGGTGAGAAGCAAAACAAAGGTGTTTGTGAAGGTGGCAACAGCACAGTGATGAGGGGTCTCCAGGTACAAGCTGAGTTATTGGCAGTGACCACAGAGAGTATAGATGAGCACAGTGGCCATGATTAAAATGTAAAGTGTAATGTTCAAATGTGACAGTGAGGAGAGTTGCAGGTAAAGCACGTTCTTGTAAGTCTCCAAAGGAAAATGGGTGGAAATGGGCTACCAGGCTAGAGTGAGGTTAAAGGGAACGTGGAGACGTTGGAGAGATACTGGACAACCAGGTGGGCCTGATACTGATGGTGTTGACCGCAAGCTGTGTTCTGTGCACTTGCAGTCCTCTAAATGTAAGCTGCAACTGAAGAATGGTGGGGACAAAGCCCAGGATTGGGAGAGTCAATTTCAGTGTGATGGGTGAAAGTGAAAGATCCGGACTTGCAGAACGCTAGGATGTTGTAGGGCAAAGCAGAGGCTGGAACTTTTTCCCTGAAGTATGGGAGGCTAAGGGAATGACCTGAGAGATTTATAAAACCACGAGGGACATGGATAGGGTGAATAGCCAAGATCTTTTCCCCAGAGTAGAGGAGTACACAATTGGAGGGCATATGTTTAAGGTGAGAGACGAAAGATTTAAGAGACCCGGGGGGCAACCTTTTTAAACAAAGGGTTATGCTGTCTGGAACGAGCTGCCTGAGGAAGTGGTAGAGGCTGGTACAATTACGACATTTAAATAGGTACATGGAAAAGGAAAGGTATAGTGTGCTATGGGCAAATACAGGCAAATGGGGCTCGTTCAATTTAGAAAATCTGGTTGCTGTGCACCAGTTCATCTGAAAGGCCTGATTCTGTATGATGGTATGAATGAACTGTAGCAAGGCTAAATAGAATATGTTTTAATGCAAGGAGCTTGAGGAAGAAGTCAGACAAGCTGAGGGCGCAGATAAGCATGTTGGAGTATGATATCATAGAAACATGGCTGAAAGATATGCGGCTTAACATTCGTGTTATATCACATTCTGATGAGGTAGAGAGGAAGTTGAGCGCCCACTATTCCCGCAGTCATCATAAAAGGTAAAGATTTTATAAAGTATTCAGAGTTTCCTAATTTACCTGACTTTCAGACCCAGATTGATCGAAAGCATGGACCAGGTTTCTATACTGAATTAGGATCAATTTATTACAAGCAGTTAGCTTCTAACCACAGGTAAAACATTGGCATAGGACATTATAAATTAAAACTTTAATCCCCTTACAAAATTCTGTTTACACATAGACAGTGTTCAATGAGTTATGTGTAGAGGGGAAATGGGAAAAACAGTTCAGTCATCTTTGTTCCAAGGTACTGTGTCGAGATATGTTTATGCTTCTTTCGCTAGCCAGCACTTTATTTCAGTAATTTTTCTTCAATTGTTTTAACCAGTTAGTGAGGGCACAAAATGGCTGACAGACTTAAAGCAAGTTTCTGACTTTTCAGTTAAAATTCACAGCTTACAACAACTGTTATAGCAAAGATAAACTGGATTTCCTCAGATTTACAGGGAAGTTTGACTGAAGAGTTCAGAGAAATCCCAAGAATTAAAGCTTAGCTCTATGTCTGTAACCTGCTCCCAGCTCCATACTGTTAAATAACCTGAGAACCAGTCATGTAGTTAGAGCATGCAAAAAGATCTGTGTCATTGGTCTATGGACAAGTGACCAGTTATAAATGAACTACTTGTTGACAGCAAATGCTACATCTGATTAGACCCTTGGTTCCAAATCATCTGCAAACTTTGCCTGTAATGGGTATCACATTCAAGAATTCAGCCACTCTTTCAAAGGTAGATTTTTTAAAACATGTCTTCCGCATTTCAATCCACAGTTTAAAAAAAACACAATAACAGAAAGACACAGGCCTTACAACATATTCATGTGTTGGATTTCAATATACCAGGTATAATTAAGAAGTTCGTGGAAGACCCAAAAATTGATTGGGTGGGATGTAGTGAGGGGAATAGTCATAAACTACAGGAGGATTTCAATGAACTGGTCAGCTGGGCACAGCACTGGAATTCAGCCAGTGTAGAAAAGTGTGAGGTAATGCACTTGGGAAGGGCTAACAAGGCAAAGGATAACACTATGAATGGTCACAACCTGGAAAGTATTTAAGATCGTATGGACCTTGTTCTGCATATCCACGGACCCCTGAAGATAACACAGCAGGTAGATAAGATGATTAAGAAGGTATATGTAATATTAATTAGACAGATACATAGAATATAAGAGCAAGGATCTTATACAGGAGCTGTATAAGTTGCTGATAAGGCCAGAACTGGAGTACTGCATTCAGTTTTGATCAACACATTATAGGAAGGGTGTAATTGCACAGAAGAGGGTACAGAGGAGTTTATCAGGATGCTGCCTAGGCTGGACAACCTGTACTATAGGGAAAAATTGGATAGGTTAGGGTTGTTTTCATTGGAGATGCAAAGGTTGGGAGGGGTCCTGATAGAGGTGTTCAGGATTGTGAGGGAAATATAAAGAGTAAAGAACAATACTGCACAGGAACTGGTACTTTGGCCGTTCAAACCTGCGTTGATACATCTTGCCCTTCCATACTGAAACTGTCTTCACTTACAGGATCCGTACCGGCTTGAAAGGATATTGGAGCAGGACGGGGAGGATCCAGTTGTTGTGGTCCACGTTGGGACTAACAACATATACAAGGTTAGGACGGAGGACCGGTTTGGGGAGTATCAAGCACTAGGAGCGAAATTAAGGAACAGGTCCTCGAGGGTCATAATCTCTGGATTATTGCCTGAGCCACGAGCAAATTGGCTCAGGAATAAGAAAACTAGGGAAGTAAACACGTGGCTAAGGAAGTGGTGTGGGAAAGAGGGATTCCATTTCATGGGGCGTCGGCATCAGTTTTGGAACCGGGGGATCTGTACCAATGGGACGGTCTCCACCTGAACTGATCTAGAACCAGTGTTCTAACGCAAAGGATAAATAGGGTGGTCACTAGGACTTTAAACTAGTGAGTTGGGGGGAAGGGAAAGGGAAAATGACATGGAGTATAAGTAAAAAGGTAGGCAGCAGGTTAGCATGTGTGCAGGAGGGTTTAAGTTCAAAGCAGACACTGAAAAAAGCAAAAAGGAAGGAAAACTCAGGAGATATCATTAGAGATGTTGGAAATCATGAGGGTAAGAAAGCTAGCATAAAGGCACTTTACCTGAATGCTCATAGCATTCGTAACAAGGTTGATGAGTTAACAACACAAATGATCGTGAATGAATATGATTTGGTAGCCGTTACAGAGACATGGTTACAGGATGGTCACGACTGGGAGTTAAATATCCAGGGGTACCAGACTATTTGGAAGGATGGACAGGAAGGTAAGGGAGGTGGTGTAGCTCTGATATTCAAGGACGACATCAGGGCGGTGCTGAGAGATGAGATAGGTTCTATGGAGAATGAGATTGTATCCATTTGGGAGGAAATTAGATATTCTAAGAGGAGAAAATCACTGATAAGCGTAGTCTACAGGCCACCAAATAATAACATCACATTGGGACAGGAAATAAACAAAGAAATAACGAGTGCCTGTAAAAATGGTACGACAATTATCATGGGGGATTTTAATCTACATGCAGATTGGTCGAACCAGCTCGGTCAGGGTAGCCTTGAGGAGGAGTTCGTTGAGTGTATCCGTGATAGTTTTCTTGAACAGTACGTAATGGAACGAACGAGGGAGCAAGCTATCCGAGATCTGGTCCTGTGTAATAAGACAGGAATAATTAATGACCTCATAGTTAGGGATCCTCTTGGAAGGAGTGATCACAGTACGGTTGAATTGAGAATACAGATGGAGAGTGTGAAGACAAAATCTAATACCAGGGGCCCTGTCCTTCAACGAGGGGGACTACAATAGAATGAGGGAGGACTTGGCTAAAGTAGACTGGAAACAAATATTTTATGGTGGGACAGTTGATTAGCAGTGGAGAACTTTCAAAGCAATTTTTCAAAATACCCAGCAAAAGTATATTCCAGTGAAAAGGAAGGACTGTAAGAAAACGGGTAATCTGCCATGGGTTTCTAAGGAAATAAGGGAGGCTATCAAATTGAAAGAGAAGGCATACAAAGTGGCCAAAAACAGCATGAAACTAGAAGATTGGAAATACTTTAAAGGTGAACAGAAAGCCACGAAAACAGCTATAAAGAAAAGTAAGATAGAACATGAGAAAAACTTGCACAGAATGTAAAGACAGATAGCAAAAGTTTCTATCAATATATAAAACGAAAAAGAGTGGCTAAAGTAAACACTGCCCCTTTCGAGGATGAGAAGGGGAATTTAGTTATGGGATATGATGAAAAGGCTGAGGCATTGAACAGATTTTATATCGATCTTCATAGTGGAAGGCACTAATAATATGCCAGTAATTGACAAAGAGACGAAGGTAGGTGAGGACCTGGAAACAATCATTATTACGGAAGAGGTAGTGTTGGGCAAGCTAATGGAGCTAAGGATTGATAAGTCTCCTGGAATTGATGGAATGCATCACAGGGTACTAAAAGAAATGATGGGAGAAATAGCAGGTGCACTGGCAGTATTTTTCCAAAATTCGCTGGACTCTGGGACAATCCCAACAGACTGGAAAACAGCAAATGTGAAGCTACTGTTTAAAAAGTGAGGTAGACAAAAGATAGGGAACTATAGACCAGTTAGCTTAACCTCTGTAGTGGGGAAGATACTTGAGTCTATTATCAAGGAAGAAATAGCAAGGCATCTTGGTAGAAATTGCCCCCTTGGGCAAACGCAGCATGGGTACATGAAGGGCAGGTCATGCTTGACAAATCTTTTGGAATTCTATGAAGACATTACGAGCCAGGTGGACACTGGAGAGCCAGTGGATGTGGTGTACCTAGATTTCCAAAAGGCCTTTGACAAGGTGCGGCACAAGAGGCCACTGCATAAGATAAGGATGCATGGCGTTAGGGGTAAAGTATTAGATTAGATTCACAACAGTGTGGAGCATGGATAGAGGATTGGTTGACTAACAGGAAGCAAAGAGTGGGGATAAGTGAGTGCTATTCTGCCTGGCAATCAATGATTAGAGGTGTGACTAAGGGATTGGTGTTGGGACAGCAAATATTTACAATTTATATGGATGATTTGCAGTTGGGGACTACATGTAGGGTGTCAAAGTTTGCAGATGACACTAAGATCAGTGGCAGAGCAATGTGTGCAGAGGACAGTGAAACTTTGCAGAGGAACATAGATACATTGAGTGAGTGGGCAAAGGTCTGGCAGATGGAATACAATGTAAATAAATGTGAACTCATACATTTTAGTAGGAGTAATAGTGAAAGGGATTATTACTTGAATGGTAAAAAGTTGCAGCATGCTGCTATGCAAGGGACCTGGGTATCCTTGTGCATGAATCACAGAAGGTTGGTCTGCAGATACATCAAGTAATTAGGAAGGCAAATGGAATTTTGTCCTTCATTGCGAAAGGGATTGAGTTTAAAAGCAGAGAGTTTATGTTGCAGCTGTACAAGATGCTGGTGAGGCCACGCCTGGAGTACTGTGTGCAGTTTTGGTCTCCTTACTTGAGAAAGGATATACTGGCACTGGAGAGGATGCAGAGGAGGCTCACTAGGTTGATTCCGGATTTGAGCAGGTTGGTTTATGAGTAGAGACTGAGTAGATTGAGATTGCATTCATTGGAATTCAGAAGATTGAGGGGGATCTTATAGAAACATTTAAAATTGTGAAGGGAATAGGCAAGATAGAAGTAGAGAGAATGTTTCCACTGGCAGGTGAAGCTAGGCCAAGAGGGCATAGCCTCAAGATTAGAGGGAGCAGATTTAGGACTGAATTGAGAAGAAACTTCTTCACGCAGAGGGTTGTTAATCTATGAAATTCCTTGCCCAGTGAAGTAGTTGACGCTACTTGAGTAAACATTTTTAAAGCTAAGGTAGTTTTTTTTTAACAATAGAGGAATTAAGGGATAATAAAAGAATGACTAAGCCAGTTCTGTATACATCTTGCCAGCTCACCCTTGATACCATGTGACTTCACCATTTGTACCATGTTGCCTAGTGCATGTCCTGTGCAGTGTAATCTGTATGCCTTACACTGTCCAAGTCTTTTTTTCCCACCCATGATCTGCATGTCTTTGCTTACTGTGATCTGTCTGTACTGTTCACAAACAAAGCTTTTTACTGTACTTAGGTACATGTGATAATAAATCAAATCAAATCAAATCTGCCGTGAAGGACCTTGTCAAAGGCTTTACTGAAGTTCATTTAGACAACATCAACCACTTTTCCATCATCAGTCATCTTCGCCACCTCTTCAAAAAAGTCAATCAAGTTAGTGTGGCATGACCTCCCCCAAACAAAATCGTGCTGTCGCTAATGAGTCCATTTGCTTCTCAGTGCATATTGACCTTGTCCCTGAGAATCTTTTCCAATAATTTCCCTGCAACTAGTGTGAGGCTCACAGGCCTGTAATTTCCTGGATTATCCATGCAATCCTTAAACAATGGGACAACATTGGCTATTCCCTCGTCTTTTGAGACCTCACCTGTAGCCAAAGTGGATGCAAAGATGACTGTCAAGGCTCCAGCAATTTGTTCTCTTGCCTCCCTCAGTGTTCTGCGGTAGATCCCGTCGGGACCTGGGGTCTTATCAACCTTAATAATTTTTAAGATGAGCAACAATTCTTCCGTTTTAATAGCAACTTCACTGAGGAATTCAGGATTCTTAGAATAGGTAGCATGGATAGGAAGGCATTTTCTTCCATTAGTAGAAGGGTGAATAAGCAGGGGGCAGAGATTTAAGGTAAGAGATAGAAGGCTAAGAGGAGAGTTGAGGAGAATTGTTTTCACTCAAGATGGTGACTAGAGTCTGGAACTCTGCCTGAAAAGACTGAGTCAGCAGCTCTTTTAAGATTTAAACATTATTTAGATATTCACGTACGTTGCATTGCCTCCAGGATTACAGGCCAAGAGGTTGAATAGGTGGGGGGACAGCTGGTGATCAGGAAGCGAGCAGGCTGGAGAAGGACTTGGACAGGCTAAGCGAGTGGGCAAAAAAAGTGGCAGATGGAATACAATGTGCGACTGTATGAGATTATGCACTTTGGTGGGAAGAATAGAGGTGTAGACTACTTTCTAAATAAGGAAAGGCTTCAGAAATTTGAAGCACAAAGGGACTTGCAAGTCCTAATTCAGGATTCTGTTAAGGTTAACATACAGGTTCACTTGGCAGTTAGGAGGGCAGATGCAGTGTTGGCATCATTGCAAAAGAGCGACAGTCCAAGAGCAGAGATGTACTGCCAAGGCTGTATAAAGTTCTGGTCAGATTCCATTTGGAATATTAAGAGATATTTTGTGTTCTGTATCTGAGTGAGGATGTGCTGGCATTGGAGGGAGTCCAAAGGAGGTTTACAGTAATGATCCCAAAGATGAAGAACTTGTCATATAAGGAGCAGCTGAGGACTCTGGGTCAGTGTTGCTGGAAGGATGAAGGACAACCAGATAACTCAAGTAACTTACGTAATATCGAGAGGCCTGAATAGAGTGAATTTAGAAGTTTCCACAAATAGGAGAGATGAGGACCCGAGGGCACAGCCTCAGAGTGAAAGGACGACCCTTCATGACTGACATGAGGAGGAATTTCTCCGGCCAGAGGATGATGAACCTGTGAAGGGGAGAGATCGATACATTCTTGATTAGTGAAGCATTCAAAGGCTACAGGGAGAAGGCCAAAGAATGGAGCTGAGAAACATATTAGCCATGATTGAATGGCAGACAAGAATAGGTAGGCCGAATGGCCTAATTCCGCTCTTGTATCTTATAGTCTTATGGAAAATAGAATTGGTGCAGTCAGATCTTCGTTGACTAACACAAAAAAGTGAGCCAAATGGTTTCCTTTTGTGCTGTAAACAGATGAGTCTGTGATTTAAAGTATAGTCAGTGCTGAAGATTTGAAATAAGGCCAGAAGGTGATGGGCAGACTCAGCAGGACTGATAACATCTATGGAAAGACAAACAAAGTTAACATTTCTCAGCAATGACTCCTCATCAAATAAACATCTCTGCAGCATTTTCTGTCTTTTATTTCAGTGTAGAGCAGACTGGTTAACCAGTGTTTAGTGATGTGCCAATTCCCGCATGCTGCTAAGAAAATGGGCAGGAACCCCTCTGAATGCTGGGAGTGAAAAGAGTGGAGGAAGCACTCCTAAATGCTGTCATGTGCTGCTTACTGCTGGAGCAGGGTGGCATTACAATAGATCTCAGAGCAGGTCACCCTTGTTGAGCACGCATATGGTCTATTGCAGCTGGATAAAATATGGTATTTATATTGACACAGCCTCTGTAATTGGTTTTGGCTAATTACACCAGGAATGTGATATTTCTATTCCCTGTCTGCAGGTGAATTGTCCTCAATTTTCTCTGGGCTCATTGGGCTAGGAAGGGGTAAAATCAGACAAGAAATTCAGACTTGATCACCAGTGAGTGATCCTAGAGAATGAACATAAATAAACATTGCTGATGTAGTGGCTGGAACTAAAGAGTCCTGGCTGACAGATATAAGCAGGAGTCTCACGGATTCTGTGATAATGGGAACTGCAGATGCTGGAGAATCCAAGATAATAAAGTGTGAAGCTGGATGAACACAGCAGGCCAAGCAGCATCTCAGGAGCACAAAAGCTGACGTTTCGGGCCTAGACTCTTCTTCAGAGAGGATTCTCACGGATTCTCCTTATTCTTGGGATTGGCTTGGAGATACCTCGTCAGAGTCCATGTACAGTACATGTGTAAATAAAAGGTGACTTGGCACTGGGACACTGACCTCTGTAGTTACTTTAGGAGAGGATAGAATTGAGTTCAGTTGGGAAAATCTCTAATTTTAAATAATAATCTGTTGAAAATTGCTGTCAATTCACATACAAAGAATAAGCAATTGACCAAAGTACAATTAGGTATGTATTCCCTAGTTTGTACTGTAAAAAGGGTCAATGCACCCACAATGTTAGTAGGTACAAACAGAAAGGAGTAATTGCATTAAATTGCATTCAGTTATCTGATACTCGTCCAGTGCTTAGACTACCGATCTTTTGTGCCTGAGAAAGGAGTTTACTGTGAAGGTTTGATGGCTTCACTTGTTATTTCAGGATTCAGTTCTTCTTCCCAACCGTCCTGCATTAAAGACAAGGGGAACAAGCCAAGGTTGTTCAACCCTCTTGAGAATGTTCTTTCATTCTGTGACAAAATTGTCAATCTGCATTTTAATTCAATTAATCCACTCCCATTTCTTCACCTTTAATGTTACTAAGCGGGCAAATATAAGTTTTGTTTAGGTAGTCTATCAACTTCATTTAAATTAAATTTTGAGGCCCGGAGTAATACTTAACCTGTATTCTGGTTCTCACCATCCAGGATTGGACACTTGATGGATTTGGGAAATCTGAAGCAGGGAATTTGGGAATATTGGTGCAGGGAAACCCAGTAGTCAGAAGACATATGTTACTGGTCTGATAAACTAAATTGACATTCAAATTCAACTGCTAATGACAGTGTGAGTAAGGTTGTCTCTCTTTAGGATTTGTTATCTCATTTAAGAAATGTTTAACATATTCACTTGGCTGCTATGATTGATCTCTTTTTCCAGATGCCAGTCATACCCCCAATGTCCAGCAACGCTGAAGCAGGTCCAAGCTGCACAAAGTCGGACCCTGATGCCTCAAGCCCTGTCCCTGCTGAGTGTCAGACATCTATGGAAGCTGACAAAGGAGCGATTTACAGGTAAAGATACAGCAAATTCCCCTGCAGTTTCGTGACAGCAGTATAAACAGGAATTCAAGTATAAAAGTATCTACAAGTGCTGGAACACTTCAATTTCAACTCGGTCATACTTCAACAGATCTTCAGCAGCTACTGACTATGTAGTGGATTAAAAAACAAAACCTCAAAGGTTATAATCTTTGGATATTACCATGCCCATGATAGTGAGTAAAGGAAGAAACGGATAGAGACCACAAATCTATCAGATGTAGGAGCAGAATTAGACCATTTAGCTCATTACTCCACCATTTGATCATGGCTGACGTGTTTCTCAACCCCATGTTCCTGCATTCTCCCGGTAACCCTCGATCCCCTTACTAATCAAGAATCTATGTTTCTCTGTCCAAATTCGTTTACAGCCCAGCTGAGACATCCTGAACCCAGGCACCAGGTAGGCGACACAGCCTTCAGGCCTCATAGAACAGTGTCAATTCCCCTGACTATACTATCACCATTACAACTGTGTTTTTCTTGTCCATCTTGAATGATTCCCTATATCAGATTGTTATGGTCACTTTGCTCATTCTCTCTACGGACTCACTCTCATGCACACATGGAGAAGGAATCTTGAACCTGTTAGACAAGCTCAGGGCCAAGGCTCCATCAGCACTACCTCCTAGAAACATAGAACAGTACAGGCCCTTCTGCCCACAATGTTATGCCGAACTATTATCCTACTAAGATCAATCTACCCTGCATACCCTTTTACTATCCTCCATGTGTCTATCCAAGACTCGCTTAAAAGTCTCTAAAGTATCTGACTTCCCTATCACTGCCAGCAGCACATTCCACACACCCACCACTCTCTGTGTCAAGAACCTATTCTGTGACATCTCCCCTATACCTTCCTCCATCACCCCAAAATTATGCCCCCTCATAATATTCATTTCCGCCCTGGGAAAAAGTCACTATCTGCTCTATCTATGCTTCTCATCATCTTGTAAACCTCTATCAAGTCATCACAGTTTAAAAATAAGGGGTAGGCCATTTAGAACAGAGTTGAGGAAAAACTTCTTCACCCGGAGAGTGGTGGATATATGGAATGCTCTGCCCCAGAAGGCAGTGGAGGCCAACTCTCTGGATACTTTCAGGAAAGAGATAGAGCTCTTAAAGATAGTGGAATCAAGGGTTATTGGGATAAGGCAGGAACAGGATACTGATTGTGGATGATCAGCCATGATCATAATGAATGGTGGTGCTGGCTCGAAGGGCCAAATGGCCTACTCCAGCACCTATTGTCTATTGTCTATCTCTCATCCTTCTTCGCTCCAACGGAAACAGCCCCAGCTCCCTCAACCTTTCCTCATAAGACCTGCCCTCCAGTCCAGGTAGCATCCTGGTGAATCTCCTCTGCACCTCTCTAAAGCTTCCACATCTTTCGGATAATAAGGTGACCAGAACTGAACATAATATTCCAAGTCTGGTCTAACCAGAGTTTTATAGAGCTGCAGCATAACCTCACAGCTCTTAAACTCAATTCCCCTGCCAATTAAAGCCAACACACCATGCGCCTTCCTTACAACCCTATCAACTAGGGTCACAACTTTGAGGCATCTATGGACATGGACCCCAAGATCCCTCTGTTCCACACTACTGAGAATCCTGCTATTAACCCTGTGTTCTGCATTCAAATTTGACCTTCCAGAATGACTCACTTTACACTTTGCTGAGTTGAATTCCATCTGCCACTTCTTTCCCCAACGCTGCATCCTGTCAATGTCCCGTTGCAACCTACAACAGCACTCCACACTGTCCACAACTCTACCAACCTTCGTGTCGTCGGCAAACCTACTAACCCATCCTTCCACTTGCTCATCCAAAGACATTTATAAAGATCACAAAGAGCAGAGGTCCCAGACAGATCCCTATAGCACACCACCGGTCACCGAGCTCTAGGCTGAATACTCTACATCGACTACCACCCTCTGTCTTCTATTGGACAGCCAGTTTTGTATCCAGACAGCCAAATTTCCCTGAATTCCATGCCTCCTTACTTTCTGGATGAGCCCACCATATGGAACCTGATCAAATACCTTGCCAAAATCCAAATACACCACATCCACTGCTCTATCTTCATTGATGTGTTTTGTCACATCCTCTGAGAATTCAGTAACACTTGTGAGGCATGACCTACCCCTCACAAAGCCATGTTATTTCTAATCAAACTGTGCTTTTCCAAATAATCATAAATACTATCTCTCAAAATCCTCTCCAATAATTTTCCCACCTCAGAAGTGAGACTGACTGGTCTGTAATTCCCAGGATTATCCCTATTCCTTTTCTTGAACAAGGAAATGACATTTGCCACCCTCCAATATTCTGGCATTACTCCAGACAACAGTGAGGACGTAAAGATCATTGCCAAATGGGCAGCAGTCTCTTCCCTCGCTTCCTGTAGAAACCTTGGGTATATCCCATCTGGCCCAGGGGACTTATCCATCCTCATGTTTTTCAAACTTTCTAGCACGTCCTCCTTCCGAAAATCAACCTGTTTGAGCATTTCTGCCTGTTTCATGGTGTCTTCACAAATGTCAAGGTCCCTCTCATTGGTGAATACTGAAGCAAAGTATTCATTAAGTACCTCCCCTACCTCCTCTGACTCGGCACACAAGTTACCTCCACTATCCCTGATTGACCCTACCCTCACTCTGGCCATCCTCTTGTTCCTCACATCAGTATAGAACGTCGTGGAGTTTTCCTTGATCCTACGATCCTACCCACCAAGGTTTTCTCATCCCCCCCTTCTAGCTCTCCTAAGTCCATTCTTCAGTTACTTCCTGGCTCCCTTGTAGACCTCTAGACCACTGTCCAATCGTTGCTTCCCTAACTTTAAGTAAGCTCCCTTCTTCCTCTTGACTAAGTGTTCCACATGTCATGTCACCCAAGGTTTCTTCACCTTACCACCCTTTCCTTTCTTCAGTAGGACAAACCTATCCAGTACCTAAAGCAACTGCTCCCTTAAACAACCTCCACATTTCTATCATGCATTTCCCTTAAAACATCTGATCCCAGTTGATGCTCCATAGTTCTTGCCTAATAACATTGTAATTCCCCCTCCCCCAATTAAATACTTACCCATACTGTCTGCTCCTATCCCTCTCCATGAGTGTAGTAAAGGTCAGGGAGTTGTGGTCACTATCACCGAAATGCTTTCCCACTGAGAGATCTGACATCTGACCTGGTTCATTGCCAAGCACCAAATCCAATATGGGCTCCCCTCTCATTGACCTATCTACGTAGTGAGTCAGAAGTCCTTCCTGGACACGCCTGACAAAAACTGTTCCATCCAAATTATTTTCACTTCAGAGGTTCCAGTCTATATTAAAGAAGTTGAAGTCTCACAATGTTGTGCCATGGAATAATCCTAATCCAAAAGTAAA
Organism: Stegostoma tigrinum; assembly: GCF_030684315.1. Lineage (NCBI taxonomy): Eukaryota > Metazoa > Chordata > Chondrichthyes > Orectolobiformes > Stegostomatidae > Stegostoma > Stegostoma tigrinum. The sequence continues at coordinate 475,361 of NC_081365.1, forward strand.
ATAACCTAACCTACATTTCCCTCAATTCACTGCTGTCCATGTGCATGTCCAGCAGTCGCTTAAATGTCACTAATGACTCTGCTTCCACAACTACCGCTGGCAAAGTATTCCATGCGCTCACAACTCTCTGGGTGAAGAACCTCCCTCTGACGTCTCCTCTATACCTTCCTCCTAACACCTTAAAACTATAACCCCTCGTGCCAGTCAATCCTGCCCTGGGGAAAAGTCTCTGGCTATCAACTCTATCCATGCCTCTCATTACCTTGTACACCTCGATCAGGTCACCTCTCTTCCTCCTTCTCTCCAGTGAGAAAAGTCTGAGCTTAGTCAACCTCTCCTCATAAGACAAGCCCTCCAGTCCAGGCAGCATCCTGGTAGGCCTCCCTTACACCGTCTCCAAAGCCTCCACATCTTTCCTATAATAGGGCGACCAGAACTGGATACGATATTCCAAGTGTGGTCTCACTAGGGTTTTGTAGAGCTGCAGCAAAACCTCGTGGCTCTTAAACTTGATCCCCCTGTTAATGAAAGCCAAAACACCATATGCTTTCTTAACAACCTTATCCACTTGGATGGCAACTTTGAGGAAGCTATGCACTTGAACACCAAGATCCTGCTGTTCCTCCACACTGCCGGGAATCCTGCCTTTAATCCTATATTTAGCATTTAAGTTCGAACTTCCAAAATGCATCACTTGACATTTATCCAGGTTGAACTCTATCTGCCATTTCTCAGCCCAGCTCTGCATACTGTCAATGTCTCACTGAAGCCTGCAATATCCCTCTATACTATCAACGACACCTCCAACCTTTGTGCCATCAGCAAACATGCTAACCCACCCATCAACCTCCTCATCCAAGTCATTTATAAAAACTACAAAGAGCAGAGGCCCAAGAACAGAGCCCTGCGGGACACCACTCAGCAGGCAGAATACTTACCATCTACAACCACTCTCTGCCTCCTGTCAGCCAACCAATTCTGAATCCAGACAGCCAAATCACCCTGTATCCCATACCTCCTGACTTTATGAATGAGCCTGCCGTGGCGAACCTTATCAAATGCCTTGCTGAAGTCCATGTACACCACATCCACTGCTCGACCTTCGTCAAGCTGTCTTGTGACCTCCTCAAAGAACTCAATAAGATTTGTGAGGCATGACCTGCCCCTCACAAAGCCATGCTGTCTCCCTTTAATCATGCTATGCTTTTCCAAATAGTCATAAATCCTATCCCTCAGAATTCTTTCCAAAACCTTGCTGGCTACAGACATAAGACTGACTGGTCTGTAATTTCCAGGGATTTCCCTATTCCCTTTCTTGAAAAGAGGAACAACATTTGCCTCCCTCCAATCTTCCGGTACAACTCCTGTGGAGAGTGAGGAAGCAAAAATCTTCGCCAACAGCTTAGCAACCTCCTTTCTCGCTTCCTGGAGCAACCTAGGATAAATCTGGTCTGGCATTGGGGACTTATCAATCTTAATGTTTGCCAAAATTTCCAGCACATCAACTTCCTCAATGTCGATCTGTTCAAGCCTGTTTCCCTGCTCCTCAAAGTTCTCATTCACAACAAGTTCTCTTTCCTTAGTGAAAACCGAAGCAAAAAACTCATTTCGGGCTTCCCCTATCTGCTCAGATTCCATGCACAGGTTCCCTACTCTATCCCTGATCGGCCCTACCTTCTCCCTGATCATTCTCTTATTCCTCACGTATGAGTAAAATGCCTTCGGGTTCTCCCTTATCCTTCCTGCCAAGCCTTTTTCGTGCCCCCGCCTGGCCCTCCTCAGTCCACTTTTGAGCTCCTTCCGAGCAAGCCTATAATCCTGTAAAGCTGTACTTGACCCTTGCTTCCTCCACCTTACGTAAGCTGCCTTTATCTTTTTGACGAGAAGCACCTCTGTTCCTGTCATCCCAAGCTCCTTAATCTTACCCCTTCTTACCTGTCTCAGAGGAACAAATTTATGCATCACTCGCAACAACTGCTCCTTAAACAGTCTCCACATGTCCGCTGTGCCCTTTCTGTGGAACAATTGCTCCCAATCTGTACTTCCCAACTCCTGCCTGATAGCGTCATAGTTTCCTTTTCCCCCGTTAAATATCTTCCCCTGATAACTGCTCCTTTCCCTTTCCATGGCTATGGTAAATGTGAGGTTGTTGAGGTCACTGTCGCCAAAGTGTTCTCCCACCGCGAGATCTGACACCTGTCCTGGGACATTGCCAAGCACCAAATCCAAAATGGCCTCCCCCCTCGTCGCCCTGTCCACATGCAGAGTAAGGAAACCCTCCTGAACACACCTGACAAAAAACAGCTCCATCCAAACCATCTGCACTAAGGAGGTTCCAATCTATATTGGGAAAGTTGAAGTCACCCATAACAACAACCCTGCTACGTTTGCACTTTTCAACAATCTGCCGGCCAATGAGTTCTTCGATCTCCCTACTGCTATTTGGGGGTCTGTAGAAAACCCCCAATGAGGTGACTGCTCCCTTGCTGTTCCTAACTTCTACCCATACTGACTCAGTCAACACACCTTCCTCGGCAACCTTCATTTCTCTTGCTGTGATGCACTCTCTGATTAGCAACGCTACACCCCCTCCTCTTTTACCCCCTCCCTGTTCTTTTTAAATGTTCAAAACCCTGGAACATCTAGCAACCATTCCTGCCCCTGTGAAACCCACGTCTCCGTTATGGTCACAACATCATAGTCCCAAGTACTGATCCATGCTGTTAGTTCATCACTCTTATTTCTGACACTCCTTGCGTTAAAGCAGACACATTTTAACCGATCCCTTCGTTCCATCACTTGAAAAACCTTCCCGGTAGATTCACTGCATCCTGCTACTGCCTCATCTACTACTATGCCCCCTCCCCCCTCAGATGTGTGGCTCTGGTTCCCACCTCCTGCCAAACTAGTTTAAACCCTCCCGAACCACTCGAGCAAATCTCCCAACCAGGACATTTGTGCCCCTCCAGTTCAGGTGCAACCCGTCCTTCATGTACAGGTCCCACCTTCCCCAGAAGGCATCCCAATGGTCTAAGTATCTGAAGCCCTCCCTCCTGCACCAGCTGTGCAGCCACATGTTAAGCCGCACTCGCTGACTGTTCCTCACCTCGCTACCTCGTGGCACCGGTAGCAAACCTGAGAACACTACTCTACTCGTCCTGCTCTTCAGCTTCCAACCGAGCTCTCTGTAGTCCCTTTTCAGATCCTCAATCCCTTTCCTGGCTGTGTCATTGGTGCCAATATGTACCACAGTTTCTGGCTGCTCACCCTCCCCCTTCAGAATCTTGTAGACCCGATCGGCGACATCCCGGACCCTGGCACCTGGGAGGCAACATACCTTCCAGGAGTCCCGTTCCTGACCACAAAATCTCCTGTCAATCCGTCTCACTATTGAGTCCCTACCACTAGCTTTTTTCTACTCTCCCCCCTTCCCTTCTGAGCCTCAGTGCCAGAGACCTGACAACTATGGCTATTACTTTTACACCTTTCCAAAATCTGTCTCCTAATCTGCTCCTCAGTGTTTCTGTTGCTATTGGGGTGCCTATAGAAAACTCCCAATAAAGTGACTACTGTTTTGCTGTTTCTGACTTCCACCCATACTGACTCAGTGGAGAAACCTTTCACCACAACCTCCCTTTCTACAGCTGTGATACCATCCCTGATTGGCAATGCCACTCCCCCCATCTTTTACGCCTCTCCCTATTTCTTTTGGAACATATATATCCCAGAACATCCAACAACCATTCCTGCCCCTGTGATATCCAAGTCTCCGTAATGTCCACAACATCGTAGTTCCAAGTACTAATCCATGCTCTAAGTTAGTCACCCTTACCTCCCTCACTCTTCTTCACTGCTTTTAGAGACTTTTGAACGGACCTCTCAAATGTTAGTACTGATCTCTCTCTGTCTGCACTTTCTCCGCAACTGAAACACAAATCTGCACTCTGTTCTGCTACCCTGATACACTTTGTACGCTACGATCTGTCTATAGCACACAAACCAACACTTTTCACTGTATCTCAGGACATGTGGCAACAATAAATCAAATAAAATCACCCTGCTTTCCTCAACCACTGACTGAATTTGAGGTAGTTAATCTGAGGTGTGTGATTGCCTCCTGAAGCATAGCATCTAAGTAACTCTTCCCCCTCACTGATACATCTTTGTTCGAAGCTCAGTCTACAGCTCATCAGCTCTGAGCTGGAGTTCCTCCAGCAACCAGCATATGCTACAGATATGGTCACTTTGAGCCTCAATGGGGTTTACCAGCTCCCACATCACACCAGGTGCAACTCATTGTGCTGTCCGGCATCTCTGTCTTAATGATTTGATCTCAATTTGGTTTTTTTAAAAATCAGTACTGTTCTTTTATTTTCTGAGCTGCAAATATTTCCCCAATTAACCTTCACTGTAAAAATGATGTATAGCAGATAATTAAATTAGTTGCTATCACTAACCACCAAACTTACAGTTTACCTGTGATATCCGAATGGCCTTCTGTGCAGGACCCCTGATCCTGGGCTTCAATTTATTTTGTTAAAAAAAAACTTTACAAACTCGGAGCCAAAATAAATCAAGCAAAAAGCACGTCTTCCCTCTACACCGAATTGCCATATTGCCATCAGATTGCCTGAACAAGATACTCGCTTGGGCTGTGTCTCACCCTGGATGTGATCTCTCTTTCCTGACCATGGCTGATGTGTTGGAACAGGAGGAAGGACTTTAGATTCCTGGATCACTGGATCCATTTTGAGGAAGGTGGACCCTGTACAAGGCCACCTGGACTAGAACAGAACCAACAGAATTAGATAAAGATAAAAAAAATGGAAGCTTATGGTAGATACTGAAATTCAGAAGTGGATGCCTTGAGAAGTATAGAAAATCTGGGGTTACTTAAAAAGTAAATGAATAGAACAAAGAGATGGTATGGAAAAGCATGGATGGGTAACATTAAAGAAATCCGAAGGTGCTTTATAAGTATGTTAGGGGCAATACGATAATCAGGGCAAGAGTAGGGACCATTACGGACCTAAGTGACAAAGTGTAAATGGACCTAGAACATGGATAACGTTTAGATGAGTATTTTGCGTCTGTATTCGTGATAGAGAAGGTTGACGTAGATATAGATATCAAGAATGTGAATATACTTGTGTAATACACTTTATCAAATTACAATTGAGGGGCAGAATGTGTTAACAGTCTTAGCAAGCTTAAAATTGTCTAAACCTCCCACGTCCAAATGAGACACATCTAAGTCTGCTGCAGGAGGCGAGGGAAGTGATTTTAGGAGCTCACATTAATTTTCAAGTCTTCTTTGGCCATCAGAATAGTGCCAGAGGACCGGAGGACAGCTAATATGGTACCATTATTCAAGTAGACAAGGGAGGAATAAACCAGGAAATACAGGCCCGTGAGTCTAACACCTGTGGTAAGGAAATTTCTGAGTAACAGAATTGATGGAGAGGCAAGAATAATCAAGGGTTGTCAGCATGGCTTTGTGAGAGGAAGATTTTCAAGGAGGTGATTAACCATACATGGGTGACAGTTGTGCAGTTGATGTAGTCTACGTGAACTTCAGAAAGACTTTTGATGAGGTCTCGTTATAGCAGGTTGGTTTTAAAGCCAAGTCTACATGGGATCCAGAGCAATTTGGCAAATTGGATGAAGAGTTAGCTGTGTGGCAAGAAGCTGAGGCTGATTGCTGTAGGTTGTTTTTGTAACTTGAACCCTGTGTCCAGTTACATACCACAGGGTTCAGTGCATGGTTCCTTGCTGTTTGTTGTGTATATTAATGATCTAGACATAAATATGGGAAGTATGATCAGTAAGTTTGCAGATGTTATGAAAATTGGTGATGTGGTTGATATTGAGAAGGAAAGCCTTAACCTATAGACAAGGAAACTTAATCCTGAAAAGTGTGAGTGATGCATTTTGGGCAGACTCACAAGGCAAAGGTATACACACTGAGTAATATAACCCTGGGAAGTATGGAGGATTCTTGGTGTGCATGTCTGCAGATCCTTGAAGGCAGCATGCCAGGTGGATAAAATGGTATGATGCTTGCTTATATTAGCTGAGGCATTGAATACAAGATTAAGGGGGTTATGTTGGTACTGTATATAATGTTAGTTAGGCCACAGCATTGTGGGCGATTCTGGCTAAGCCAGCATTTATTGCCATCCCTCGTTGCTCAAGGGGCAGTTGAGAGTCAACCACATTGGAGTCACATGTAGACCAGACCAAGTAAGGGTGGCAGTTTCCTTCCCTAAAGGACATCAGTGAACCAGTGAGTTTTTCCTGACAATTTGAAAATGGATTCATAGACATCATTGGACTCTTAATTCCAGATTTATCAATTGAATTAAGATTTCACCACTTACCATGGCAGGATTTGAACCAGGTCCCCAGAACAGTACCTGGTCTCTGGATTAATAGTCTGGTGATAATACCACTAGGCCATCACCTCATACTAGGGAAGGTTGGAAAAATGATTCCCTGTAGGAGAGGGCTTCAAAATGATCAAACACAGTTTTAATGTAATAAGTGAGATCTATAGAGGGAGTTCAAGGAATAAAATGTTCACCCAGTGGAATGTGGGTATCTGGAACTCACTATCTGAAAGAGTGGTAGAGGTGGGTACCCTTAAGATATTTAATAATTATTTAGATGAGCGCTTGAAATGTCAAATCATACAAGGCTATGGGCGAAGTGCTGGAAAGTGAGATTCAAATAGATTGATGTGATTTTATGTTTGAAGACCGGCATGGACACGATGGGCTGAAGGTGCCATAGAACTCGATTATACTATGTCTCTGGGATTCTTAAAAACATGTGCAGAAGTGATGGTGGAAATGTTCACACATTTAGAGCAAATCTAAGGAAATTTGAAAAATAAATCAGGAACAAGTAACTTTGCATACTGCACTAACTGTGAAGGAGCTGCACTGGAGATATTCACTGGGTTGTTAGCTGGGTTACCATAAGACGGTCGATGTGCTCATTTGGCTGAATGACTGGTTTGTGATACAGAATGACGCTTACGGCATAGGTTCAATTCCTGCACTGCTGAGGTCACAATAAAAGTCCTGCCTTCTCAACCTCACCCCTCGCCTGAGATATGATGACGATCAGGTTAAACCCCCCACTACTCACCACTCATTTCCCTTTCTAATCCTCTGGGACTATGGCGACCATAACTCCTAGCTGGATTATACAATCTACTCACCACATTCAGTGTAACCATGTTTACAGCAGCATTTATTATCCCTGCCAATATGCATTTTGAGTTCCACTAATGTAATTGCTTATATTCAGATCTGGACACATCTTAAGTGAAGTTTACAATTAGTCAGCACTAGGAGGGATATGGAGGGGTAACATTGCCCTCCTACAGCTGTTTCACCCATCATCCCCACCATCGACCCACGCTTTCCGAGAGTGCATCTCTTGATACAACTAGCGATCCCTGGACATGTCTGACAAGCTTGCTTTGTGGGTCTTGAGGTAGTTTCAGCAGCATATAGTTAGGAATGGTAGCTGCTGCTGGGATGAGAAAGATGTCAGTCAATCAGATTGACTGCCTAGTCTTTGAGGTAAAATATCCTACTTCAAGCCAATTACTGGTCCCCACAACATTCACTGACTGAGGAGCTGTCAGCAGGAGCTGGGCACATTCTCTGTCAACTTTTTCACTGGCAGGGTGAGAAACTGTCATTTGAAAAAGTCTGCCCTGGAGTGATCCATATCATCATGACACTCTACTGTATCAATGTCACTGCAACAAAGTACATCCACTGTCAAAGGCTCAACACCTTGTTCTTGAAGACAGTTTGGAATGGCACTAAATGTAACCTCTTTAATGAGACCCATTTATCTAGAATGAATAACAATGTTTCCGTGTTAAGGGTGCATTCATAATCTGAAATATAGTTATGACAGACACTGAGTGTTCTGAATTAAGCATAAGTACTTTACCTAACCAACTAGATAATAACAATGGGGACTGTCACTGAGTCTAGGTTCTAGCATAGAATGTGCCCTTTAGTTTCAGGGAGCCAGCTCTGCAATGAATATTGTCCCAAGTTGTGACCCGATTTCAGGTGTCACATGAATTTCCATTTCCCAGTGCTTGCCCCCCTCTCCCTGAAGAATAGAGTGTACTGTGGAAAATGTTGAAAGTACAGACCAAGATTATGGTATAAATGACTCCCCATAGCATTCGTTCTGTGTTTCAATATTGAGTGAGACAGTAAGAGACCTTAGCAACTGATGCTCATATTATCCTCTATTTGTTTGCAGACATCCTCTGTTTCCACTCTTGGCTCTCCTGTTTGAGAAATGTGAGCAGTCGACACAAGGTTCTGAGTGCATCACTTCGGCAAGCTTTGACGTAGATATTGAAAACTTTGTTCGCAAACAGGAAAAGGAAGGGAAGCCATTTTTCAGTGAAGATCCAGAAATCGATAACTTGGTGGGTTCTGTTGTTTTGGAAGTTGCCTGTGTGTTGCGTCTGCCTCCACATGAGCCATACCTCCAGTATTGTGGTTAATGCTTTCTTAAAGAAACCTTCCCAAAGCTTTCTTTACAAGCAGCTGGCTCGTGCTGTGCCTGAGAGGAGAAGCTAACTAATGTGGTGGTATTCACTTTCTACAGGATTCTCAAAATAAGCTACCCAGATAATCAAGGCCCAAGGCTGAAATGAGACCAGGAGTTGAGTGGTCCTAACAGAACACAAACCAAGGGCCAGTGAGCAGGAGATTCCTGTTTTAGTGCCACTTGACAGAAATGTCAGTGTTTTCTTCTGCCACTTTCATATGATTATAAATAGATGGATAGGATGGTAATTTGTCAGGTTATATTTGTCCTGTTCTTTGCTGAAAGGGCAAACTGACATTGCCAGCTAAATTGCAAATCACAGAATTGTTATGGTGCCGAAGGAGGTCGTTCAGACTATCACGTTTGCTCCTGCTGATTCAGCTCTTTAAGTGTTCATAAATGTTCTTGAGGGTTTCTGCCTACACCACCCTAGCAGGTAATGATTCCAAATACCCACAATCCTTTGGATGATTTATTTTCCTCAAATTTCCATAAGTGTCACTATGCCTTCTCGTTATTGTCCCTTTACTAGGGGATACGTTTCTCGCTATCTACCCTGTCAATGCACTTCAGAACTTTGTACACCTTAATACATGCTTTTGCAGCCTTCTCAGCTCTGAGGAACACAAGTCCAGCTTGTCCAGCCCCTCTTCGTATTGGAATTGTTCCAGCCCAAGTAACATAGAACATAGAACAGTACGGCACAGAACAGGCCCTTCAGCCCACGATGTTGTGCCGACCATTGATCCTCATGTATGCACCCTCAAATTTCTGTGACCGTATGCATGTCCAGCAGTCTCTTAAATGACCCCAATGACCTTGCTTCCACAACTGCTGCTGGCAACGCATTCCATGCTCTCACAACTCTCTGTGTAAAGAACCATCCCCTCTATACTTTCCTCCAACCAGCTTAAAACTATGACCCCTCATGTTAGCCATTTCTGCCGTGGGAAATAGTCTCTGGCTATCAACTCTATCTATGCCTCTCATTATCTTGTATACCTCAATTAGGTCCCCTGTCCTCCTCCTCCTTTTCTCCAATGAAAAAAGTCCGAGCTCAGTCAACCTCTCTTCATAAGCTAAGCCCTCCAGTCCGGGCAGCATCCTGGTAAACCTCCTCTGAACCCTCTCCAAAGCATCCACATCTTTCCTATAATAGGGCGACCATGACATCCAGGTGAATCTCTTCTCTGCCTTCTCACAGCACAATTGCATCCTTCCTAAAACATAGTGACCAGATCTATAGCCTAACTCATATCATACGCAGCTCCTTTATAACTTCTTCATTGTTATATGCCCTGGCTGATACAAGTAAGAATCAGCTAAATATCCAACATGCTTTATTCTGGAACTGGGGACCATTTCGGACTGCGAAAGGAGAGGTTTTTTTCACCCAAAGAGACTGTGGTTTTCTCTGCCACAGAAAGCAGTTGATGACAAAAGATTGGATGTTTTCAAGAAGGATTTAGATATAGTTGTTTGAGCTAATGGGAGAACACAGGAACAGGCATTTGAGTTAGTTGATCAGCTTTGATCACATTGAATGGCAGAGCAAGCTGAAAGGGCCAAATGGCAAACTCGACCTTTTTTTTATTTATTTCTAAGTTGTACTATGCTCAGTTCGTTCACATACATGCAATGTAATCCTGATTTAAATAATTATTCCTTACTGTGACTTCATTTACAACTCTCTTATCTGGTAATATTTACCTATAGCTTCTGGTTCCCTCAATCTTGCTTCAATAGCTAAAGCAAAGCACCTTGTGAGGAACTCGTCCCACTCTGTTCAGTTGCAATCCATCTGGTTTGTGCCAACTCTTCCCAGAGTCAATCCCAGTGTCCCAGGAATCTAAAGCCTTCCCTCCAGCATCATCTTTCCAACTGCACATTCATCTGTCCTAAAGGATCCAATATCTATTTCTGTACTCGCTAGCATGTGTTGCTGGGAGTAAACCAGAAAATACTATAAGACCATAAGACATAGGAGCAGGAATTAGGCCATTCAGCCATCGAGTCTGTTCCACCATTCAATCATGGCTGATAAGTTCTTCAACCCCAATCTCCCTGTATCTCTTGATAATCAAGAACCTATCGATCTCAGTCTTAAATATACTCAATGACCTGGCCTCCACACCCTTCTATGGCAATGAATTCCATAGATTCACCACTCTCTGGCTGAAGTTACTCCTTATCTCCGTTCTAAAAGGTCTTCCCTTTACTCTAAGGCTGTGCGCATGGGCCGTAGTCTCTCCTACAAAACATCTTTGCAACATCCACTCTGTCCAGGCCGTTCAGTATTCTGCAAGTTTCAAATAGATACCCCCTCATCCTTCCAAACTCCAATGAGTATAGTCCCAGAGTCCTCAAACGTTCCTCATATGTTAAGCTTTTCATTCCTGGGACATTCTTGTGAACCTCCTCTGAACCCACTCCAGGTCCAGTACGTCCTTCCTGAGATATGGGGCCCAAACCTGCACACAATACTGCAAATGTAGCCTGACCATAGCCTGGTAAAGCCTCAGTAATACATTCCTGCTTCTATATTCAAGTGCTCTCAAACTAAATGCCAACACTGCATTTGCCTTCCTGACCACTGATTCAACCTGCAAGTTTACCTTGAGAGAATTTTGAAATAGAACTCCCAGATCTCTTTTCACTTCAGACTTCTGAATTTTCTCCCCATTTAGAAAATAGTCCATGCTTTTATTCTTCTTACCGAAGTGCATGACCTCACTTTCCCACGTTGTACTCCATCTGCCACTTCTTTGCCCACCCTCCTAACCTGTTCAAATTGTTCTGCAGCCTCCCCACCTCCTCAATATTACCTGTCCCTCCATCTATCTTTGTACGATTTGAACTTGCTAATTTTCTGCTTAGGTCACTAAATTCTGATTGCAGGAGCACATTCTCCTTCCTACATACGTTGTTAATACCAACATGGATCATGTCCTCAGGCTGTTTGACCTTCCCCAGAAAAAGGTTAACTAAGATTGCCAAGAGATCCTGATCAATTGGGTCAAGGGCTGAGGAGTGGCAGATGGAGTTTAATTTGGATAAATGCAAGGTATTGTAATTTGGTAAAACAGACAAGGGCAGGACGTATATAATTAAAAATAGGGCCTTGGGTAGTGTTATAGAATAGAGAGACCTAAGGATTCTGGCACACAATACTTTAAAATTTGCATCACACATAGGTAGAGTGGTTAAGAAGGCATTTGGCCACATGCTTTCATTGCTCAGGCCTTTGAATATAGAAGTTCAGCGTATACAGGATGTTGGTGAGGCATCTTTTGGCATTCTTTGTGTAGTTCTGGTCGTCCTGTTATAGAAATGATATGATATTAGTAATCAGGAGAGTGTTCAGAATAGATTTACCAGGATGTTGCTGGGAATGGAGGCTAAGAGTTATGGAGAGACGCTGGCTTGGCTGGGATTTTCTTCACTGGAGCACAGGAGGTTGAGGAATGATCTTACAGAGGTTTATAAAATCATGAGGGGCATAGGATCAATGGCAGAGATAGTTGGAACTGCTGATGCTGGAGAATTTGAGATAACACAGTGAGAAGCTGGATGAACACAGCAGGCCAAGCAGCATCAGAGGAGCACAAAAGCTGACATTTCGGGTCAAGACCTTTCTTCAGAAATGGGGGAGAGGAAGGGGATTCTGAAATAAGTAGGGAGAGATGGGGAGGCAGATAGAAGATGGATAGAGGAGAAGATTGGTGGAGAGGAAACAACAGGCCAAAGAGGTGGGGTTGGAGCCAGTAAAGGTGAATGTTGGTGGGGAGTTGGGGGGGGCTAGGTCGGTCCAGGGAGGACGGACAGGTCAAGGAGGCGGGATGAGGCTAGTAGGTAGTAGATGGGGGTGGGGCTTGAGGTGAGAGGAATGGTTAGGGAGGCAGGGACGAGCTGGGCTGGTTTTAGGATGTGGTCGGAGGAGGGGAGATGTGAAGCTTGTGAAATCCACATTGATAATAGTGCAGGTTAGATGGGCTTCAGATCGGTATGACAGGTCGGCACAGCATCGAGGGCCGAAGGGCCTGTACTGTGCTGTAATGTTCTATGATACCCTTGGGCTGCAGAGTTCCCAAGCGAAATATGAATGCTGTCCCTGCAACTTTATGGTGGCATCATTGTGGCAATGCAGAAGGCCCAGGATGGACATGCTGTCCAAGGAATTGGGGGGTGGGGGGAAATTGAAATGGTTTGTGACTGGGAGGTGTAGTTGTTTGTTGCGAACTGAGTGTAGGTGTTCCACAAAGCGGTCCTCAAACCTCCTTCAAAATCTCCCCTCCCCTAACCGCATCCCAAAACCTGCCCAGCTCGTCCCCACCTCCATTCCTCCCACCTCAAGCCCCACCCTCATCTCCTACCCACTGACCTCATCCCACCTCCTTGACCTGTCCGCCCTCCCTGGACCGACCTAGCCCCTCCCTAACTCCCCACCTAGGTTCACCTTTATTGGCTCTAACCCCGCCTGTTTGACTTGTCTGTCTCCTCTCCACCTATCTTCTCCTCTATCCATCTTCTACCTGCCTCTCCCTAGCTGTCTATTTATTTCAGAATCCTCTTCTCCTCCCCCATTTCTGAAGAAGGGTCTAGGCCCGAAACGTCAGCTTTCCCGCTCCTCTGATGCTGCTTGGCCTGCTGTGTTCATCCAGCTCCACACTTTGTTATCTTGGGTGAATGGCAGGTGTCTTTTCCCTAGGGTGAGGGATTTCAAAACTAGGGAGCATATTTTTAAGGTGAGGGTAGAAAGATTTAAAAAAGACATGAGGGGTATTATTTTTAAATGGAGAGTAGTTCTTGTGTGTAATCGCCTTCCAGATGAACAGCAGCTCATATTCCGCCTTGGAACACTACAATCCAATGGTCTCAATATCAATTTTACCAGCTTCATTATCTCCCCACCCCCGACCTCATCCCAAGACCAGCTCTCCCCCCCCCATCCCTGCCTCCTTGACATGCCCGTCTTCTCTCTCCCTCCTGTCCGCTCCTCCCATCTCACTGACTAACCCACACCCCCACTTCCTACCTACACTCACCTTTACAAGCTTCATCCCCGCTTCCTTGACCTGCATGTCTTCTTTCCCACCTATCTGCTCCACCATACACTTTCTATCACTGCGCCCCTCCTGTCTGTTTATTTCCAGCCCCCTTCTGCTCCTCCATTTCTAAAGAAGGGTCCAGACCGGAAACATCAGATTTCCTGCTCCTCTGATGCTGCTTGGCCTGCTGTGTTCATCCAGCTTCACACTGTGTAATCTCAGACTCCAGCCTCGGCAGTTCCTACTATCTCTTCCAGATGAAGTAGTGGATGCCGCTATAGTTACAACAATAAAAAGACATTTAGATAAGTATGTGAATTAGAAATGTTTGGAGGGTCTGCTCCATTTTTGCAGCAGCAGCGGGAGCGGTGAGACCGTGAACCGGGGGCTGCTGAGAAGGTAAGTTTCTCACTTAAATAGTTACCTCATGGAATCAGCAGCCTCCATTTTTGCAATGAGAGAGGTGAGAGCGAGGACCAGGGGGCTGCCAGGAAGGTAAGTTCTTCATTTTGGCAGCAGAACTGAGTGGGAGCGATCAAATTGCTCTCTGGGAAGGTGAGTGAACTGATATATTTGAGCAGTGGCTAAAATCCGTAGTATCTCCAACCCACCACCCTCCTCTGACCAAAAAAAAGCCTCTGTGGTGTGTTGATGAGGTAAGACTTTTCTTGATTTTTTTTTAATCGTGTGCTGGTAAGTAGTGATTGGTAAAATTTTTTTCATTTCATTTATCTGGTATTTGATATTATAGTAGGACTAAGTTAAGCTTAAGAGTAAGAATGGTAGGAGATCCAAGACCCGTGTTATGCTCCTGTTGCTCAATGTGGGATCCCAGGGACGCGGCTGATATCCCTGACTACTACATGTTTAGGAAGTGTGTCCAGCTGCAGCTCTGGTTAGACCACATTGATGGCTCTGGAGCTGTGGATGGACTCACTTTGGAGCATATGTGATACTGAGGGGGTCATGGATAGCACGTTTAGCAAATTCGTCACACTGCAGATGAGGATCGCTGAGGGAGAAAGGGAATGGGTGACCAAAAGGCAGAGAAAGAGCAGGAAGGCAGTGCCGGTGTCCCCGGCAGTCATCTCCCTCCAAATCAGGTATACTGTTTTTGATACTGTTGGGGGAGATGGCTCACCAGGGGAAGGCAGCAGGAGCCAGGTTCATGGCACCGTGGCTGGCTGTGCTGTACAGAAGGGTGGGAAAAGGAGTGGAAGGGCTAACGTCACAGGGAATTTGATTGTAAGGGAAATAGATAGACAGTTCTGTGGTTGAAAACGAGACTCCCGAATGGTATGTTGCCTCCCACGTGCATGGGTCAGGTATGTTCTCAGATCGACTGCTGGACATTCTGAAGGGGGAGGGTGAACAGCCAGCTGTCGTGGTGCATATAGGCACCAATGATACGGGTAAAAAAAAAGGACGAGAAAGCAGAATTTAGGGAATTAGGGGCCAAGTTAAAAGGTAGGACCTCTGAGGTAGTAATCTCAGGATTGCCACCAGTGAGATCTCCAGCAGAGAGATCTCGGTGTCCATGTACACGGATCCTTGAAAGTTGCCACCCAGGTTGACAGGGCTGTTAAGAAGACATACAGTGTTTTAGCTTTTATTAATAGAGGGATCGAGTTCCGGAACCAAGAGGTTATGGTGAAGCTGTACAAGACTGTGGTGTGGCCGCACTTGGAGTATTGTGTACAGTTCTGGTCACCGCATTATAAGAAGGATGTGGAAGCTTTGGAAAGGGTGCGGAGGAGATTTACTAGGATGTTGCCTGATATGGAGGGAAGGCTGAGGGACTTGAGGCTGTTTTCATCAGAGAGAAGAAGGTTGAGAGGTGACTTAATTGAAACATATAAAATAATCAGAGGGTTAGATAGGGTGGATAGGGAGAGCCTTTTTCCTAATATGGTGACAACGAGCACGAGGGGGCATAGCTTTAAATTGAGGGGTGAAAGGTATAGGGGAGATGTCAGAGGTAGTTTCTTTACTCAGAGAGTAGTAAGGGAATGGAACGCTTTGCCTGCAATGCTAGTAGATTCGCCAACTTTGGGTACATTTAAGTCGTCATTGGATAAGCATATGGACGTACATGGAATAGTGTAGGTTAGATGGGCTTGAGATCAGTATGACAGGTCGGCACAACATCGAGGGCTGAAGGGCCTGTACTGTGCTGTAATGTTCTATGTTCAGTGCCATGTGCTAGTCAGAGTAAAAATGAAAGAACAGGTAGGATAAATGAGTGGCTTAAGAGATGGTGCAGGAGGGAGGGGGTTCAGATTTTTGGGACATTGGGTCTAGTTCTGGAGGAGGTGGGATGTCCTGGGGTTGCTATTGCTAACACTGTTGGGCTGCGCTTAGACTAATGTGGCAGGGGGATGGGAACCAAATGAGGACGTTAGTGGACAGTAAGGATGTAGTCACTAAAGCCTGTAAGGAACGAGATAATGAAGTCTGTGTGACTAATGAGAAGAGTAGGCACAGAGCAGATGATGAACACACAGAAACAGGTGGTCTGAGGTGAATTTGTTTTAATGCGAGAAGTGTAGTAGGTAAGGCAGATGAACTTAGGGTTTGGATTAATACCTGGAAGTATGATGTTATTGCTATTACTGTGACTTGGTTGACGGACGTGCAAGATTGACAACTAAATATCCCAGGATATAAATGCATCAGGCGGGATAGAGAGGGAGGTAAAAGGGGTGGAGGAGTTGCAATACTGGTCAAAGAGGATATCATAGCTGTGCCGAAGGAGGGCACTATAGCGGACTCGAGCAGTGAGGCAATAGGGGCAGAGCTCAGAAATAGGAAGGGTGCGGTAATGATGCTGGGGTGTACTACAGGCCTCGCAACAGTGAGCATGAGATAGAGGTACAAATGTGTAGACAGATTATGGAAATATGTAGGAGGAACAGGGTTGTGGTGATGGGAGATTTTAATTTTCCCAACATTGACTGGGATTCACTTAGTGTTAGGCGTTTAGATGGAGCAGAATTTATAAATAGCATCCAGGAGGGTTTTATAGAGCAGGATGTAAATATTCCAACTCGGGAAAGAGCCATACTGGACCTGGTGTTGGAGAATGATCCCGGCCAGGTGGTTGAAGTTTCAGTAGGCGATTACTTTGGGACTAGTGATCATAATTCCTAAGTTTTAGAATGCTGATGGAAAAAAGCAAGAGTGGACTTAAAGGAAGAGCGCTAAATTGCGGAAAGGCCAACTATAGCAAAATTCAGCAGGAGCTGGGGAATGTGGATTGGGAGCAGCAGTTGAGGGTAAATCTGCATTTGATTTATGGGAGGCTTTTAAAAAGAGGTTGATTAGAGCGTAGCACAGACATGTCCCCGTGAAAATAAGGAATCCAAAGGACAAGATAAGGTAACCATGAATGACAGGTGAAATTGTGAGACAAACAAAGAGGAAAAACGAGGCATACATAAGGTCTAGGTGACTGAAAACAGACGAAGCTTTGGAAGAATATCACTATCAGTCTGAAACGAGGAATTAAGAGGGTGAAAAGGGGTCAAGAAATATCTTTAGCAAACAGGGTTAAGGAAAATCCCAAAGCCTTTTATTCATACATAAGGAGCAAGAGGGAAACTAGAAGAAAGGGTTGGCCCACTCAAGGACAAAACAGGGAAGTTATGCATGAGTCAGAGAAAATGAGTGAGATTTTTATGAGCACCTTGCGTCGGTATTTACTGAGGAGAGGGACATGACAGATGTTGAGGTTAGGAATAGATGTTTGATTACTGTAGGTCAGGTCGGCATAAGGAGGGGTAAAGTGTTGGGTATTCTAAAAGGCATTAGGGTGGACAAGTCCCCAGGTCTGGATGGGATCTATCCCAGGTTACTGAGGGAAGCGAGAGAGGAAATAGCTGGGGCCTTAACAGATATCTTTGCAGCATCCTTGAGCACGGGTGAGGTCCTGGATGATTGGAGCATTGCTAATGTTGTCCCCTTGTTTAAAAAGGGTAGCAAGGATAATTCAGGAAATTATAGACCGGTGAGCCTGACATCAGTGGTGGGGATGCTGCTGGAGAAGAAACAGAGGGATGGGATCTATTTATATTTAGAAGAAAATGGGCTTATTAGTGATAGGCAGCATGGTTTTGTGCAGGGAAAATGGTGTCTGAGCAACTTGATAACTTTGTCACTTCCTCAAAGAATTCTGATAGATGAGGGAAAGGCTGTGGATGTTACATACATGGACTTAAGTAAGGTGTTGATAATGTTTCCCATGGTAGGCTGATGGAGAAAGTGAAGTCACTTGGGCCCCAAGGTGGACTAGCTAGATGGATAGAGAACTGGCTGGGCAACAGGAGACAGAGAGTTGTAGTGGAAGGGAGTTTCTCAAATGGAGAACTGTGACCAGTGGTGTTCCACAGGAATCCGTGTTGGGACCACTGTTGTTTGTGATATATGTAAATGATCTGGAGGAAAGTATAGATGGTCTGATTAGCAAGTTTGCTGATGACACTAAGATTGGTGGGGTAGCAGATAGTGAAGGGGACTGTCAAAGAATGCAGCAGAATATCAATAGATTGGAGAGTTAGGTGGAGAAATGGCAGATGGCGTTCAATCCAGGCAAATGCAAGGTGATGCATTTTGGAAGATCCAATTCAAGAACGAACTGTACGGTAAATGGAAAATCCCTGGGAAAATTGATGCACAGAGAGATCTGGGTGTTCAGGTCATGTTCCAGTTGTTTAGGACTTTGGTTCAACCACATTTGGAATACTGCGTACAGTTCTGATCACCACATTACCAAAAGGATGTGGATGCTTTGGAGAGGGTGCAGAGGAGGTTCACCAGGATTCTGCGTGGTGTGGAGGGCGCTAGCTATGAAGAGAGGCTGAGTAGATTCGGATTATTTACATTAGAAAGACCGGGGGTTTGTGGGGGGGGCACCTGATTGAGGTCTACAAAATCATGAGGGGTATAGTCAAGGTGGATAGCAAGAAGCCTTTTCCCAGAGTTGGGTACTCAATTACTCGGCGTCATGAGTTCAAAGTGAGAGGAGGAACGTTTAAGGGAGATATGTGTGGAAAATTCTTTACACAGAGGGTGGTGGGTGCCTGGAACGCATTGCCAGCAGAGGTGGTAGAGGCGGGCACAATAGCGTCATTTAAGATGTATCTGGGCAGATACATGAATGGGCAGAGAGCAGAGGGATCCAGAACCTTGGAAAATAGGTGACAGGTTTAGATAGAGGATCTGGATCAGCGCAGGCTTGGAGGGCCGAAGGCCCCGATCCTGTGCTGTAACTTTCTTTGTTCTTTGTTCTCAGATATCGGCCGAGCACAAGCAGGTGGGACTAGTTCAGTTTAGGAATATGGTTGGCATGGACTGGTTGGACCAAAGAATCTGTTTCTGTGCTGTATGACTTTATGACTCGTAAGAATATCCTGCAACCATTTTTTGACATCCCTAAATATGGCCAGGGAGGCAGCACACCATTCTAGAGTTGCATTAATGACTGCAGAAACACCTTCAGTTCCCCTATCTAAAGGATCAGCTGTCATTCTGCCCTTCCAGCCTGCTTCCTCCCTCCTGTCCAACTGGGTTATCCAAGGACTTGCCTTTGGCTGCACTCCTCGTAAAATCCATCTCCGTCACTAATATCCTGAATGGAAACAACAACAGATATTGCTGGAAGATTTCAGCAGGTCTAGCAGCAGAGAAAAAGCAGAGTGACCCTTCTTCAGAACCATGTTGTCAAGTTTTTCCAGCAATTTCTGTTTTTGTTTTATGCTATACAAATAATTCTCTGCTTAGCGGATATACCTCCGTCACTGAACAGTTACCCCACCTCTGAAACCCGGAGCTCAAGCTTGTTCTGCTGTTGACACTTACTGCACATGGACTCAGCTAAGTCACAAAGTGTGTCCACAACTCCCCCAGTCCCACAGAATAATGAGCACTCTGCTTGCCCACCTGCACTGCCATAAATTAACATTACATACTGTAATTTTGATTCCTTTAACCAATGTCAGTCTTAATCATGTACTATTTTAAAAAAAACTGGAGATTAGTGTAAAGTAGAAATTCTTTTGTCCTTGCTCACTAATCAGCTGCCTCTCCAGGCCTTATGAATTCTGACTTTCCATGTACCTGTTTAGATTTCTAAATCACTGGATTTGAAACACAATTCCTGACAGTAACTTCAATAACCAATCAACTGATGTCTTTCTGTGATGTCACTGTTTGACTTTTCTCCTCATCTCATCATGCTGTTTTATCTTGTATCTGCTCTAACTCTCTCTCTCCCTCTTTCACACACACACAACCCACCACCCCATCGCTTTTACACATGCTGGTGACTGTGTTACTTTAAAGCAAACATATACTTCATGCATAAAAAATCTTTATGTACATTCAAGGTACTTAATCTTTTACAATCTTTGCATATCAGTAGAAACAAACATTGGAATTTGAAATTCGCTTCAATTGGAAAAATCAAAGGGATTTCTTACTTGTTTAGGAAACTACTGATATTGAGGCAACAAGTGGGTCTGATAACTGAACAGACCTTCAACATACTTCAGCAGAAAGATCTTAGACGGTAGTCTTTCCAAATTGTGGTTTGGCAGCAGCTTTAGTGTATCACTGAATGCGAGTCCTGGACCTTGGAAATGCTCGTCAGTAACACTTTGTTGAGGTCAACTCTTTGCACTGGAAGATGAACAAGCTTCGAGAGAACTAAAGAACATCTTTCAATGAGTTGATGGTCCTCCAGGATGCAGTTGTTGTTTGTCTCGGTGTGGTGTCCCAGGGAACAGACCATGGAGTACAGAGTCCTGCATCACAAAGATGTTTGGGACAAACTGTGTCAAAAACCACTGCATCTTTCCCTAGACTTCCTTTGCAAAGGCACATTCCAGAAGGAGATGTTTGTCAGTCCCCAGCCCATCCCACTTCAAGAGCAACATGTGATGGCACAGCTGTCCAGAGTACATAAAGACCCAACAGGCAGTGTCCTTCTCACCGGCAGACATGCGATGTCTTGGTGCTTGTTGGAAAGTTCTGGTGATGAGACATTCTGCCAAATGACTTGGACAATCTACTCATGAAACCACACGGTTTTTCCCTTTTCCCACAGGGTCTCGAAGATGCTATGTGCTGAGCACTTCTTGATGGACTTATTGTCAAAGGTGTTCTTCTTTGCAAATTTCTCTATGAAGAATCACAGATATGGAATGGTCCAATGAATTGGAGCATTCTGCGCCACTGAGGCCGTATCCATCCTTTTGCAATACCGGAATAGATAGAACCTCAGTACATAGTGACACTTGGTATTTGCCTACTGAGGGTCTATACACAGCTTGATGTAGCCACGCGCAAAGGTGACCATCAGGATGAGGGCAGAGTTGGGTACATTCTCTTCTTCTCCCACCCCCCAACACCACCCCCATCATCAAGAGCTTTGTACATGGTGTCCCTGCAGACATAATCCATCTTTGACCTCCAGGTGAAGTAGATGATGATTCGGGTGACTGCAGTTGTGCAGGTTCAGGGAATAGGCCAGGCCTGCGCCATGTGCAGCAACACCAACAGAACTTCATACCTGATAACCAACCTTTTACCTGTAGTGGCAAGGGACCGGTGCTGTCATTCGCTCAGTTTCTGCCTCACCTTGGCAATACTCTCCTTCTGAGTGTTTGCACATGCCCTGAGTCCTCCAATCCATATACCCAGCATCTTCAGGTACCCTGTCCTGCTGGTGAATGAGATAAAGGATCGGTCAGCCTAGTTCCCAAAGAAAACTGCCTCATTCTTGTCTCAATTTACCTGGATTTTCGAGGCCACTTTGAACTGATCACACATGCTCATGAGTCAGCGCACTGATAACAGATCTGAGTAGAACAAGGATACGTCATCCATGTACAGGGAGGCTTTGACCAGCAGGCCTCCTTTGCCTGAAATAGTCACCCCACTGTGGCTCACATTCTTCCTGATGGACTCAGCAAAGGCTATACAACACACAAATTCGGTGAGAGAATGGGCAGTGCTACCTGACTCCAGAGCTGGTCGAGAAGCTTTTTAATTCCTGCCATTTGATTGAGACAGCACTAACAATGTTGGTGTAAAGCTGTTGGATCCAATTGCAGATTCCCTCCCCAAAGCCAATTTTGGAGAACGTGGCCCCGGTGTATGTGCACAGTATCCTGCCAAAGGCCTTCTCCTGGCCCAGTCTGATGAGACAGGTATTCATTCCTTTGTACTGCACATAGGCGGTGGTATCCCTGAGGAGCATGCAGCTCTTAGATCTTCCTGCCCAGTACAGCACAGGTTTGGCCGGGGTGAGTCACTGATTTCAGAACAGACCTGACCTGGTTGGCGATGACCTTAGACAGGATTTTGTAGTCTGCATTAAGCAGTGAAATTGGTCACCAACTTCAGATTTTCTCCCTTTCTCTTGCTTGTAGATGAGGGTGATGATACATTTGATCATGGATTTGCCGATGGTACCTGACAGAAACACACTGTCGTACACCTCCAGCAGTCGTAGTCAGTCAATCAAGTCCCACAGAGCAGCCAGAAGACTGTCACTTCCATGAATTTTACTCTCTTCAGAGGACTCAAGAGCTTTGGTCAGCTCGGCCAGAGATAACGGCTGGCCCAGCCTGTCCTGCATGCTGTCATCTAAGACCTCCGTGGTAAAGGACAGGAACGACTGGGAGGCTGTGCTGTCTGTGGGCGTCATGCCATATATTCTGGCATAAAAAGATTTGCTGATCCTCAGGATGTCAGACTGAGATGATGTTACCGAGCCATCTTTTTCCTTCAGGCTGGTGATCACAGAGCTCTCCCTGTGCACCTTCTGGAAGAAGAAACATGAGCATGTCTCATCTTGCTCCACTGTGCAGACCCTGGACTGGAAAATTATTTTGGGGGCATCTGAGGCAAGGAGCAAGGCTTGCTGGCGCTTCACCTCCTGGAGACCCTGTGTGACATCGACCCCCATCACCTACAGCAGGAGTAGGATCTGTATGGGTTTCTGGAGTTTGAACAGTTTTTCCCAACTCTCTGTCTCTCGCCATCTGAACACCTTTGAGGATGAAGAACTTATAGATGTTCCCCTTGACTGTTTCCCATCAGTCTGATGGAGACTCAGAGGTGTTTCATGATTCTCCAACCTGTATAAACCCTTTAAGATCCTTAATGTTTCCTGGGGTCAGAGGTTTCACATTCAGCTTCCATGATCCCTTGCCAGCCCGCTGGTCATCCTTTAGCTAGCAGTTGGCCAATAGGAGGCAGTGGTCAGAGACGAACACTAGCTTGACATCATTGCATCTGACAAAGAACACTTGGAATGCAAACAGGAAACCTATCTTGAGTGGATAGACCTGTATGGACATGGCCAGTGGAATGGTGCTGGGCTATTAATCCAGAGGCCCAGTAATGTTCTGGGCCTGGGTTCGAATCCCACCGTGGCAGGTGGTAGAATTTGAATTCTGTACAAATTTGGAATTCAGAGTCTAATAATGACCATGAATCTAATGTTGATTGTCGGAAAAACCCATCTAGCTCACTAAAATGGCCTGTGTGTAACTTTAGACTTGGAGCAATATGGTTGACTCTTAACTGCTCTTTGGGTAATAAATGCTGGCCTAGCCAGTGATGCCCTCATCCCGTGAATGAATTTTTAAAAAGTTGCCACCCCACAGCAGAATACTGTTTAGAAAGTGCTGTTTGAGGATCTTGGGTGAATTTCTGCAGCGCATCTTGTCGATAGTACACACTGCTGCTACTGAGTGTCAGTGGAAGAGGAGCAGATGTTTGTGGATGCAGTGCCGATCAAGCGGGCTGCTTTGTCCTCGATGGTGTCAAGCTTCATAATTGTTGTTGGGGCTGTGCATATCCAGGTAAGTGGAGAGTATCCCATCACACTGCTGACTTATGACTTGTAGATGGTGGTCAGGTTTGAGGAGTCAGCATGTGTGTTACTCCACACAGTATTCCAAGTCTCTGGCCTGGGCCTCCTGCAGTGCCATAATGACGCCACCCGTAGGTTGCAGGAACAGCAACTCATACTCCGCTTGGGAACCCCACAGCCCAATGGTATCAATGTGGATTTCACCAGCTTCAAAATCTCCCCTCCCCCCCACTGCAAACCAAAACCAGCCCAGCTCATCCCCGCCTCCCTAACCTGTTCTTCCTCTCACCTATCCCCTCCTCCCACCTCAAGCCACACGTCCATTTCCTACCTACCAACCTCATCCTGCCCCCTTGACCTGTCCGTCCTCCCCACCTATACTCTCCTCTCCACCTATCTTCTCTTCTAACCATCTTCGATCCGCCTCCCCCTCTCCCCCTATTTATTCAGAACCCTCTCCCCATCCCCCTTTCTGATGAAGGGTCTTGGCCCGAAACGTCAGTTTTTGTGCTCCTAAGATGCTGCTTGGCCAGCTGTGTTCATCCAGCTCCACACTTTGTTGTCACTGAGCAGGTGCTGCTTGATAGCACTAGCACTTTCCTGATGATCGAGAGTAGACTGATGGGGATTGGATTTGTTCTACTTTTTATGTACTGGCCATACTTGAGCAATTTTCCACATTGTTTGGTTGATACCAGTGTCGTAACTGTGCTAAAACTGCTTGGCTAGGGGAACGGCAAATTCTGCATCACAAGTCCTTAGTACTATTGCCAGGATGTTCTCAGGACTCTCAGCCTTTGCAGTATCTAATATCTCCAACTGTTTCTTGATATCACATGGCATGAATCAAGTTGGCTGAAGACTGGTACCTGTAATGCTGGGGACCACTGGAGAATGCTGTGATGGATCATCCAATTGGCACTTCTGGCTGAAGATTCCTACAAAAGCTTCAGCCTTATTTTTTGCACTGATGTGCTAGGTTCTTCCATCATTGAGGATGGGGATAGTTATGGAGCCTGTTCCTCCAGTGAGTTGTTTAATTGCCTGGTGACATTACCATTACACTGCCTCCTCTCCTCACTGATGTAAATAATGACTGAATTAGTTAAGAATGAGTTTGCATTTAATTTACATTCTTAATTACTGCACAATTTCTTCAATAATCAGAGTTTTTGATACAGGCTGAAACCATTCAGCTTCTCATCTTTGTTCTACTGCAATCTCAACAATCAACCTATTCAGACATATTATACCTCGACTTTAGGCCCAAATATGCTGTCTGCTCTAATCCCCCTTTCATGTTTTTGTTCTTCAATTCCACGATTAACCCAGTTTCAGGGTGAATTACGTATTCTGATGACTTCGCATAACCTCCTGTCTAAATCTCTAACCTACATTAAGATCTTCATTAAAACCTGTTAGAAGATCTTCAAAAGTGGAAGCAATGTTTATCTATTTGTCCTTTTAAACACAGATCAAATGGAATCCTCTTTAGCAACTTCTCTCTTACCTTTTTTATATAAAAAAAAATCTGTCCACCTGTTTGCTCTCTCTCAATATTAGGTGATTTTGGTCTTAAAACATTCCATCTTCGAGATTTAATCGCAAGTTAATGATAATAATTGCTTCATAGAAGTAGGCTGTCTGCAATCTGAATACAAAACTATTGGAAGATTTTGTAAATATTACAACTGATGTTTAATTTTGTCCCAGTTGAAAAGTATTCACAGATTTCTACATTAACTTTGACTGGCTCATATTTATTGTGCTACCATTTATTTACTTTGTCTTTGTTTTCACACTATATAGATGGTGAAAGCAATCCAAGTGTTACGTATTCATCTGTTGGAGTTGGAGAAAGTTAATGATCTCTGCAAAGATTTTTGCAACCGTTACATTGCTTGTCTGAAAACTAAAATGAACAGTGAAAACCTACTAAGCAGTGATCCAGGAGGTCCTTATGCATCTGTTCAAACACAGGTAATGAATGGTGCCCCCTCTATAAACTGTCTCTCCTCTCTTGTACAATCCACCATTAGTATCTGGTTTTAAGATCTCATGTTTTACCAATGTTTTATTTATGACTGATTAATAAAATAATTATTCAGGAAATTTCCATTACTACTGCTGGATCTTTAACTGAGAAAGGTAATGTTAAACTTTGGAATTTAACCTACCAACATTGAATTAGGAGTGGAAATGGGCCACTGAGCCCTTTGCATGTATTCTACCATTCAATAAGATCATAGCTTACTTCACATTCCTGCCTATCCCTGATAACCTTTCATCTCTTCCTTGTCATAAATCTATCCATTTCTGCCATAAAAATATTTAAAGACCCAGCTCCCAGCATCTTTTGAGTAAGGGTTCCAAAGATTCACAACCATTCCATTAGAAACAAGTTCTCATCTCTGTCTTACATGAGTGATAATGTACCTTTAGACAGTGACCACAAATGGAAATATTGTCTCTATATCTACCCTGTCAAGTTCTCTCAAGCTGTTAAATATTTCGATCAAGCAGATGAGATATAACCGTAATCTATTCAACCTTTCATCATAAGACTATACACTCATTCTAGGTATTAACTCAAAAACCCTTCTTTGAACTGCTTCCAACACATTTATGTCCTTCCTTAAATAAAGAGGCAAATGCTAAAGATAATACTTAGCTGTTGTCTCACCAGTGCCCTGAATAATTGACGCAAAACATCCGTACTTTTGCATTTATTCCCCATGGATTAAAGGATAGCATTCTATTAGCGTCCCCATTTACTTGTTTGCACCTTTATCTTACTCATTTCCAATTCATGCAATAGGACACTGGGATCACTCTGCATCTCAGAGTCCTGCAATTATCACCCATTTATATTATATGCTGTTTTTATTTTATCTGCCAAAATGGACAATTTCAATCGTCTACTTTGGTTTCCAGATTTTGCCCACTCACTTAGTCTACCTATATCCTTTCATAGCCTCCAGGAAACTATAGACTGGTAGGTCTCACATCGGTGGTTGGGAAGCCATGAGCTAGAATTCTTAGGGATAGGATTTATGTGTATTTGGATAAGTATGGTCCAATTAGAGGTCCTAGTTATCATGGCTTTGTGCAGGGCAGGTCATGTGTTACTAACTTGAGGGAATTTTTCAAAGACGTGATGAAAGTGATCGATGAGAGTATAGCGATGGATGTTGTCTAAATGGAGTTTAGTAATGCTATTGACAAGGTCCCCCATGGTAGGCACATCCCAAAGATAAAGATGTGTGGATCAATGGTGACTTGGCCACAGAATTGGTTCACCCATAGCAGACAAAGGGTAGTAATGGGAGAGTGATTTTCTGGCTGGAGATTGGTGACTGGTGATGTTCCACAGGGATCCATACTGGGACCTCTGTACTGTTTGTGATATATATAAATGACTTGGTTGAAAATGTAGTGGGTTAAGACCCTAAGACATGGGAGTGCAAGTAAGGCCATTCCGCCCATCGAGTCCACTCCACCATTTAGTCATGGCTGATGGGCATTTCAACTCCACTTCCCTGCACTCTCCCCGTAGCCCTTAACTCCTTGCGAGACCAAGAAATTATCAATCTCTGCTTTGAAGACATCTAACATCCTGGCCTCCACTGCGCTCCGTGGCAATGAATTCCACAGGCCCACCACTCACTGGCTGAAAAAATGTCTCCTCATTTCCGTTCTAAATTTACCCCCTCTAATTTTAAGGCCGTGCCCATGGGTCCTAGTTTCCCCACCTAACGGAAACAACTTCCCAGCATCCACCCTTTCTAAGCCATTCATTATCCTGTAAGTTTCTATTAGATCTCCCCTCAATGAATACATATGAAAACTCTAATGAATACAGTCCCAGGATCCTCAGCCGTTCATCATATGTTAAGCCTACCATTCCAGGGATCATCCGTGTGAATCTCTGGTGGACACGCTCCAGTGCTAGCATGTCCTTCCTGAGGTGTGGGGCCCAAAATTGGACACAGTATTCTAAATGGGGTTAGTAAGTTTGCAGACAATAGAACATAGAACATAGAACAGTACAGCACAGAACAGGCCCTTCAGCCCACAAAGTTGTGCCGACCATTGATCCTCATGTATGCACCCTCAAATTTCTGTGACCATATACATGTCCAGCAGTCTCTTAAATGACCCCAATGACCTTGCTTCCACAACTGCTGCTGGCAACGCATTCCATGCTCTCACAACTCTCTGCGTAAAGAACCTGCCTCTGACATCCCCTCTTGTATACCTCAATTAGGTCCCCTCTCGTCCTCCTTTTCTCCAATGAAAAGAGACCGAGCTCAGTCAACCTCTCTTCATAAGATAAGCCCTCCAGTCCAGGCAGCATCCTGGTAAACCTCCTCTGAACCCTCTCCAAAGCATCCACATCTTTCCTATAATAGGGCGCCCAGAACTGGACGCAGTATTCCAAGTGCGGTCTAACCAAAGTTTTATAGAGCTGCAACAAGATGTCACGACTCTTAAACTCAATCCCCCTGTTAATGAAAGCCAAAACACCATATGCTTTCTTAACAACCCTGTCCACTTGGGTGGCCATTTTAAGGGATCTATGTATCTGCACACCAAGATCCCTCTGTTCCTCCACACTGCCAAGAATCCTATCCTTAATCCTGTACTCAGCTTTCAAATTCGACCTTCCAAAATGCATCACCTCGCATTTATCCAGGTTGAACTCCATCTGCCACCTCTCAGCCCATCTCTGCATCCTGTCAATGTCCCGCTGCAGCCTACAACAGCCCTCTACACTGTCAACGACACCTCCGACCTTTGTGTCGTCTGCAAACTTGCTGACCCATCCTTCAATCCCCTCATCCAAGTCATTAATAAAAATTACAAACAGTAGAGGCCCAAGGACAGAGCCCTGTGGAACCCCACTCACCACTGACTTCCAGGCAGAATATTTTCCTTCTACTACCACTCGCTGTCTTCTGTTGGCCAGCCAATTCTGTATCCAAGCAGCTAAGTTCCCCTGTATCCCATTCCTCCTGACCTTCTGAATGAGCCTACCATGGGGAACCTTATCAAATGCCTTACTGAAGTCCATATACACCACATCCACAGCTCGACCCTCATCGACTTTTCTAGTCACATCCTCAAAAAACTCGATAAGGTTTGTAAGGCATGACCTACCCCTCACAAAGCCGTGTTGACTGTATTTGATCAAGCCATGCTCTTCCAGATGGTCATAAATCTTATCCCTCAGAATCCTTTCTAACACCTTGCAGACGACAGACGTGAGACTTACCGGTCTATAATTTCCGGGGATTTCCCTATTTCCTTTCTTGAAGAGAGGAATTACATTTGCCTCTCTCCAGTCCTCAGGTACGACTCCAGTGGAGAGCGAGGATGCAAAGATCTTCGCAAGTGGCGAAGCAATTGCATTTCTCGCTTCCCAAAGCAGCCGAGGACAAATCTGATCCGGGCCTGGCGACTTGTCAATCTTAATGTTTGACAAAATTTTCAGCACATCAGCTTCGTCTATCTCTATCCATTCCAGCATGCACACCTGCTCTTCAAAGGTTTCATTCACTATAAAGTTGGTTTCTTCCGTAAAGACAGAAGCAAAAAACTCATTTAGGGCTTCCCCTACCTCCTCAGGCTCCACACACAAGTTCCCTATGCTATCCCTGATTGGCCCTACTCTTTCTTTGACCATTCTCTTATTCCTCACGTAAGTGTAAAATGCCTTTGTGTTTTCCCGGATTCCTTCTGCCAAGCCTTTCTCGTGCCCCCTCCTGGCTCTCCTCAGACCATTTTTGAGCTCCTTCCTTGCCTGCATGTAATCCTCTCTAGCTGAACTTGACCCTAGCTTCCTCCACCTTATGTAAGCTACCTTCTTCCTTTTCACTAGAAGCTCCACCGCTCTCGTCATCCAAGGTTCCTTAATCTTACCCCTTCTTGCCTGTCTCAGAGGGACATATTTACTCATCACTCCCAACAACTGTTCCTTAAACCGTCTCCACAATATAAGGATCGGTGGAGTTGTGGATAGTGTAGAAGATTGTTGAAGGATGCAGCGGGATATAGAACAGTTGCAGATATGGGCAGAGAAATGGCAGATAGAGGTTAATCCAGTAAGTGTGAGGTGCTGCACTTTGGGAGATCAAATGTTAAGAAAAAGTATACAGTGAATATCCGGAACCCATAGGGCATTGATGTACAGAAGGATATTGGGGTTCAACTCCATAGCTCCCTGAAAGTAGCCACACAAGTAGATAGAGTGATAAAGAAGGCATATGTCATGCTTGGAGATGATGGGAACTGCAGATGCTGGAGAATCCAAGATAATAAAGTGTGGAGCTGGATGAACACAGCAGGCTAAGCAGCATCTTAGGAGCACAAAAGCTGACGTTTCGGGCCAAGACCCTTCATCAGAAAAGACCCCTTGGTTATCTCGCATGTGTCATGCTTGTCTTTATTGATTGGGAAATTGAGTACAAGAGTCAAGATGTCATGTTGCAGCTTTAGTAGACTTTGGTTATGCCACACTTGGAGTATTGCATTCAGTTCTGGTCACCACATTACAGGAAGGATGTGGAGGCTTTGAAGAGGGTGCAGAAGAGGTTTGCCTGGATGTTGCCTGGATAAGAAGAGACTAAAAAAACTGGGGTAGTTTTTTCTGGAGTAGCGGAGGCTGAGGGAAAACTTGATAGAAGCCTGTAAAATTATGAGATGCATTGATAGGGTTGGCGGTCAGAAAATTTCTCCCAGAGTTGAAATGTCTAAAACTAGGAGGCATGCATTTAAGGTCTTGTGATGGGTAGGCCCCTTACATAGAAAGTAAAAGGAGTCTGGAATGTGCTGTCAGGCGTGGTGGTGGAGGCAGATACGATAGGGGCATAAAGGGACTTTTAGATAAGCACATGAATATGCAAGGAATGGATGGATATGGACCAAGGGCAGGCAGAAGGCATTAGTGTAATTTGGCATCACGTGGGCCAAAGGGCCCGTTCCTGTACTGTGCGGTTCTATGTTCTATATCTTCTTGATAAGTTATGTTCCTACCTATCTTTGTGTCATCAGCAAATTTACCAACTGTATCTTCAGTTCCATCATCCAAGTTTATACATAAGTTGTAAGTAGTTAAGGCCCCAGCACTGATCCGTCTTCCACATCGCTCAATGCGTTTGCTAACCAGAAAATGATCCATTTCTGCCTACCCTGTGCCAGCTAATAGGAAGCAATCTTCTATCCATGCCAATGTGCTGCCCCTTACACCACAAGCTTGTAGTTCCTTTGATGTCGCACTTTATTAAATGGCATCTGAAAATCAAAGCACAGTATTTCCATCAGTTCCTGTTATCCACAGCATACATTCCTTCCTCAAAGAATTCCTAAAACTTGGTTGAGCATGATTCCCCTTTCACAAACTCATCTTGACTCTGCAGATGACCTTGATTTTTTCTGAGTGTCTTACCACAATGTTTTTAATAATTTGTTCAGTAACACCTTCCCAGTATTTGTAATTTTCTTGAGTTCCCTCTTCCCCTCCACTTCCTAATTTGTAGCTATTTTGGGGATTTTACTAGTTTCCACTGTAGCAGGGACCAATGCACATATCTGTTCAGTTCATGTACCCTCTGCTTATTTTCCATTAGTAATTCTCCATACTCAATTTCCACAGGAAAGGGCAGCACATTGCCAAGGGTGCAAGACTGTTTCCTGTTAGCTGACATAGGGTGGGCATAAATGGCTCGTGCTCGCTTTAACTCTTCTCATTTTTAAATACTCTTCGAAACTTTTAATCTCTGTTTTTATATTTCTAGCTAGACTTCTCTCTCATTCTAATCTTTTCCCTCCTTATTAATTTTTTGATTTTTATATTCTGTCCAATCTTCTGACTTGTGTCCCATCTTTGCCCAATGATAGGTTTTTTTTGATAAGTTTCAGTTAATGTTTATTACATTTGTGACAGGAAGAATGTGATGTTAATCAGTCCCTATTACCCCACGAGTCATACCATAGTGTAAATGTTTTGTTTCAATCATCAAAATGGCCAATTGTCTCACTTTTGTACTATTACCCAGAACAGAACAATTTATTATAAAGGTTTATTAAACAAAATTCATTCTCAAAAACAGAAAAGACAACAAAGACTGCAGAAATGATGTTTAAAAAGAGAAAACCATCCTTCTTGGCCAATGGTTTGAAAAACAAAGAATTAATTTGATGAATTCTCACAGTCTGTCGGGTTCCATTGTTCTCTCAAACGAATTGCTGGCAGCCAACAGATGATCTTCCAAAAAAGACTTCAATTTTAAATGGCAATCAAGCTGGATCAAAGTCTTTGGATTGTGGCAACAGTTCAGCTTTTTTGAGTTTACAATGTAATTGAAAAACTGAGGTGAGGAAATTTTGTCAGATCCCCAAGTGCTTCAGGGAAGAAAGAGAAGGGGATAATCTTGCTGCTGCTTTAAAGTTGTTTTCTCTTCTCTGATTCCCTAGGTTCATAAAATCAAAAGACAGTCCAGAAAGATTACTAGAAAATCATCAGTTCAGAGGCTCCATAGTCTCCTCCAAAGCTTTTTTTGGCTGTTTGTCCCAAATTATTTGACTTTTCTTAATTAACAGGTGGATCACAGCCCATGCTAAATTGTTGGCATCGTTTTAAAAAATCAAATGAGTTCTCCTCAAACCCTTGGTACAAACCCTTTTTAATCCAGAGCATGTTTAAACAATTCATTATCTTGTAGTTTCCCAAGTAGTCCATCAATATAGACATAGATTCCTATCATCTTTAAATTATTTTGTTTAACCACAAATCGTAGGTCTTCTCCTTGGAATTGTTTTTACTCATTGGAACGTATCTGAAATAGTTTACCAGTGTTGACCTATCCATTAATGTTGTTTGCCAGTCCAGTTCAGCCAGGTCTGCTTTTGTAACCTCAGTTTCTCCTATTTAAGTTCAAAATATTAGTCATGTGTCCACTCTTTCTTCCCTCAAACTGAATTAGAACATAGAACATAGAACAGTACAGCACAGAACAGGCCCTTCAGCCCACAATGTTGCGCCGACCATTGATCCTCATGTATGCACCCTCAAATTTTTGTGACCATATACATGTCCAGCAGTCTCTTAAATGACCCCAATGACCTTGCTTCCACAACTGCTGCTGGCAACGCATTCCATGCTCTCACAACTCTCTGCGTAAAGAACCTGCCTCTGACATCCCCTCTATACTTTCCACCAACCAGCTTAAAACTATGACTCCTCGTGCTAGCCATTTCTGCCCTGGGAAATAGTCTCTGGCTATCAACTCTATCTATGCCTCTCATTATCTTGTATACCTCAATTAGGTCCCCTCTCGTCCTCCTTTTCTCCAATGAAAAAAGTTCGAGCTCAGTCAACCTCTCTTCATAAGATAAGCCCTCCAGTCCAGGCAGCATCCTGGTAAACCTCCTCTGAACCCTCTCCAAAGCATCCACATCTTTCCTATAATAGGGCGCCCAGAACTGGACGCAGTATTCCAAGTGCGGTCTAACCAAAGTTTTATAGAGCTGCAACAAGATGTCACGACTCTTAAACTCAATCCCCCTGTTAATGAAAGCCAAAACACCATATGCTTTCTTAACAACCCTGTCCACTTGGGTGGCCATTTTAAGGGATCTATGTATCTGCACACCAAGATCCCTCTGTTCCTCCACACTGCCAAGAATCCTATCCTTAATCCTGTACTCAGCTTTCAAATTCGACCTTCCAAAATGCATCACCTCGCATTTATCCAGGTTGAACTCCATCTGCCACCTCTCAGCCCATCTCTGCATCCTGTCAATGTCCCGCTGCAGCCTACAACAGCCCTCTACACTGTCAACGACACCTCCGACCTTTGTGTCGTCTGCAAACTTGCTGACCCATCCTTCAATCCCCTCATCCAAGTCATTAATAAAAATTACAAACAGTAGAGGCCCAAGGACAGAGCCCTGTGGAACCCCACTCACCACTGACTTCCAGGCAGAATATTTTCCTTCTACTACCACTCGCTGTCTTCTGTTGGCCAGCCAATTCTGTATCCAAGCAGCTAAGTTCCCCTGTATCCCATTCCTCCTGACCTTCTGAATGAGCCTACCATGGGGAACCTTATCAAATGCCTTACTGAAGTCCATATACACCACATCCACAGCTCGACCCTCATCGACTTTTCTAGTCACATCCTCAAAAAACTCGATAAGGTTTGTAAGGCATGACCTACCCCTCACAAAGCCATGTTGACTGTATTTGATCAAGCCATGCTCTTCCAGATGGTCATAAATCTTATCCCTCAGAATCCTTTCTAACACCTTGCAGACGACAGACGTGAGACTTACCGGTCTATAATTTCCGGGGATTTCCCTATTTCCTTTCTTGAAGAGAGGAATTACATTTGCCTCTCTCCAGTCCTCAGGTACGACTCCAGTGGAGAGCGAGGATGCAAAGATCTTCGCAAGTGGCGAAGCAATTGCATTTCTCGCTTCCCAAAGCAGCCGAGGACAAATCTGATCCGGGCCTGGCGACTTGTCAATCTTAATGTTTGACAAAATTTTCAGCACATCAGCTTCGTCTATCTCTATCCATTCCAGCATGCACACCTGCTCTTCAAAGGTTTCATTCACTACAAAGTTCGTTTTTTTCGTAAAGACAGAAGCAAAAAACTCATTTAGGGTTTTCCCCTACCTCCTCAGGCTCCACACACAAGTTCCCTATGCTATCCCTGATCGGCCCTACTCTTTCTTTGATCATTCTCTTATTCCTCACGTAAGTGTAAAATGCCTTTGTGTTTTCCCGGATTCCTTCTGCCAAGCCTTTCTCGTGCCCCCTCCTGGCTCTCCTCAGTCCATTTTTGAGCTCCTTCCTTGCCTGCATGTAATCCTCTCTAGCTGAACTTGACGCTAGCTTCCTCCACCTTATGTAAGCTACCTTCTTCCTTTTCACAAGAAGCTCCACCGCTCTCGTCATCCAAGGTTCCTTAATCTTACCCCTTCTTGCCTGTCTCAGAGGGACATATTTACTCATCACTCCCAACAACTGTTCCTTAAACAGTCTCCACATGTCTATAGTTCCCTTACCATGGAACAACTGCTCCCAGTCCATGCTTCCTAACTCATGTCTAATCGCATCATAGTTTCCTCTTCCCCAATTAAATATCCTCCCATTATGCCTAATCCTCTCCTTCTCCATAGCTATGTAGAATGTGAGGCAGTTATGGTCACTATCACCAAAATGCTCTCCCACCACAAGATCTGATACCTGCCCCGGCTCGTTTCCGAGCACCAAGTCTAGAATGGCCTCTCCCCTCGTCGGCCTGTCAACGTACTGCGTTAGGAAACCCTCCTGAACACACCTTACAAAAACAGCGCCATTCAAATCTTCTGCTCGAAGGAGGTTCCAATCAATATTAGGAAAGTTAAAGTCACCAAATACAACAACCCTACTGCGTGGACATTCAATTGTATAATGATTGTTGCCATCTAGGGTTACCCTCACTGTGTGGTTATTAATCAATCCTTTCTTATTGTGCAATATCAGGAACAGTATAGCCTGCTCTCTGTTTGATCCAGCATATAATGTTCTAAGAAACTAACTTGACAACATTCTGTGAACACCTCGTCAAATATAACCTTTGCTCATTTGATTTTCCTAGCCTAAATGTCAGAACTCTTCCATGATTCCCACCGTAACTTTGTGACAAGGTCTCATATTTCTTCCGTTAATATTTCCAATCGTGCTTACTGTTAGGACATCTGTATAGCTCTCCCACAATTGACTTCTTGCCCCTATTACTTCTCATCTCTGTTTAGAGTACCACATTATAGTTTCTTGAACTTAGGTTTACCCACTCCATTGGTGTAATAATATCCTTTATTAACAGAGCCACCCATCTACTTTTACCTGGCTTCCTGTACTTCCTAACTTCATGTATCTTCAATTCAGATCCCATTCTGTAACCATGTATGTCTCTGCAGCGGCTAGCAGATCATGCTGATTTATTTCTGTTTGCGCCATTAGTTCGTCTAGTTTGTTTTGAATGCTGTGTGCATGTCTTTAGATTGGATATTTTATTGTTTTGTAACCTCAAGCCTTATCTATTGATTTCCTCTGAGGAGGGAACAGACAGTACAAATCTGTCACTGTTTATTTATCATAATCCATATTAATAACATTTCTTTCTTGCATCATCTCTACATCTGCCAAATTTAATCACTTGATCTTTCTATTTAGTTTAAAGCCCTTTCTGTTTCCCTAGTCATGTGTCTTATCAGAAGACTGGCACCAGCAAGGTTCAGGTGTAGACCATCCCAGTGATACAAGCCACTCTTCCTCTAGTGCTGGAACCCTCTTTCATTTCACCAAATGCCTGAGCATGCATCCTTTTCTTTAAACTAAAGCTGTTACAGTTAGCAAACATGATTTGTCCTTAAGTAAGGCACTTCAGTTTTGAAAAGAGATGAAAAAGAAAAAGCTCGTTTTCTTTCAGGCAGAGATGATTAAGTGATGATTTGATAAAACTATTCAAAAGAGTAATGAATTGGTTTGACAAAGTGCAAAAAGATTGCAGTGTTTTCATTGACAGGGATCATAACCAGAGAACATTGATTTAAACTAATTGGCAAAACAAAACAAGAGGGAAGGTAAACATTTTCTTTACACAAATAATCACGATAAAAAGAATGATGAGGGCATTTTCTGCAGTATTTTTTAAAAGAAAATTAGATAAATACTTTAAAGGGAAAATATACAATGCTCTGGTGAGAGAGCAGGAGGAGTGGGTCTAACTGTATACAAAGTCTTCAATTGCTCCTTGTGTGATAAGCCCTTCATACCTGGGATCATACTTGTAAACCTTCTCTGGATTCATCCAATACTTGCATATCCTTCCTTGGACATGGGGTCTAAAATGTCTCGCAACATTCCAAATGCATTCTGACCAGAGCCTTATACAGCCTCAAACGTAATCTCTTCAGTTGTATTCTAGCCCTCTTGAAATGAATGCGAACATTGCATTTGCCTTCCTAACTGCCAACTGAACCAGCATGTTAACTTTAACAGGAGCCTGAACTAGGACTCCCAAATCCCTTTGTGCTTCAGATTTCCGAAGACTTTCCCCATTTAAAAAATAGTGTACGCCTCTATTCTCTCTACCAAAGTGCATAACCTCACATTTTCCCACAGTGTACCCCATCTCCCACTTCTTTGCCTATCTTCCTCATCATTGCCTATCTGCCCAAGTCCTTCTGCCGCTTCCCTGCTTCCTGAGCTCTATCTGTTCCTCCACCTATCTTTGTGACATATGTAAACTTAGCAACAATGCCCTCAGCTCCTTCATCCAGATTGTTGATTAATAATGTGAATAATTGCAGTCCCAACACTTACCCCTGTGGAATTTCACTGGTCGTCAGCTGCTATTGCAGGCGTAGTTCCTGTTTATTCACGTAAGACCATTAGACATAGGAGTGGAAATTAGGCCATTTGGCCCATCGAGTCCACTCCGCCATTTAATCATGGCTGATGGGCATTTCAACTCCACTTCCCTGCACTCTCCCCGTAGCCCTTGATTCCTTGTGAGATCAAGAATTTATCAGTTTCTGCCTTGAAGACATTTAACATCCCGGCCACCACTGCACTCCGTGGCAATGAATTCCACAGGCCCATCCCTCTTTGGCTGAAGAAATGTCTCCTCATTTTTGTTTTAAATTTACCCCCTCTAATTCTAAGGCTGTGCCCATAGGTCCTAGTCTCCCCGCCTAATGGAAACAAATTCCCAGGATCCACCCTTTCTAAGCCATACATTATCTTGTAAGTTTCTATTAGATCTCCCCTCAACCTTCTAAACTCTAATGAATACAAACTCAGGATACTTAGCCGTTCGTCGTACATTAAACCTACCATTCCAGGGATCATCCATGTGAATCTCCACTGGATACGCCCCAGCGCCAGTATGTCCCACGTGTGGGGCCCAAAATTGGACACAGTATTCTAAATGGGGCCTAAGTAGACCTTTATTAAGTCTCAGAAGCACATCACTGCTTTTATATTCCAACCCTCTTGAGATAAACAACAACATTACGTTCGCTTTCTTAATCACAGACTCTACCTGCAAGTTAACCTTTAGAGAATCCTGGACCAACGCCGCCAGATCCCTTTGTACTTCTGCTTTGTGAATTTTCTCACCGTTTAGAAAATAGTCCATGCCTGTATTCTTTTTTCCAAAGTGCAAAACCTTGTATTTGCTCACGTTGAATTTCATCAGCCATTTCCTGGACCACTCTCCTAAACTGTCTAAATCTTTTTGCAGCCTCCCCACCTCTTCAGTACTACCTGCCTGTCCACCTAACTTCGTATCATCAGCAAACTTCGCCAGAATGCCCCCACTCCCTTCATCCAGATCATTCATATATAAAGTGAACAGCTGTGGCCCCAGCACTGAACCCTGCGGGACACCACTTGTCAATGGTTGCCATTCCGAAAAAGAGCCTTTTATCCCAACTCAGTTGTCAGTTCTTAGACAGAGATGTAAATTAAGCTTATTTCCCTATACCCCACAATTACCCAGAAAGACAAGGGAGCAGATATTTGGGAAAACAACCACCTGAAAGTTCTCCTCCAGGCCACACACCACCTTGACTTAGAAGAATATTGCTCTTCCTTCACTTGGGTAAAAATTCTCAAATTCCCTCCCCAACAGCAAGGACTTTCATTTTGGCTGGTGAGGTTCTAGAACATGTTAAGATTAATAATTAAAGAGGAGGTATTAGATGTTTTAACAGGCATAAAGGTACATAAATCCCTTGCCTGATGAGATATGTTCGGAGATCCTATGGGAAGAGATTGCTGGGGTCCTGCCAGAGATACTTAATAGTTCACTGGCCACAGATGAAGTGCCAGATGACTGGAGAGTAGCTAATGTGGTTCCTTTATTCAAGAAGGGCAGCAGGGGTAGGCCAAGTAATTATGAACAGTTTAGTCTGGCATCAGTGGCCGAGAAATTATTGGAATAAATTCTGATGGACAGGATTAATTGGGGATAGTCAGCGTGGCTGTGTTAGAGAGAGATCCTGTCTGACTAATTTAATTCAGTTTTTTGAAAAGGTGACTATATTGATGAAGGTAGTTAGATTGTTGTGGCCTACTTGGACTTCTGTAAGGAAAAGGTCCCACATGGAAGGCTGATCCAGAAGATAAGAGCCCATGGGATCTAAGACAAATTGGCAACTGGATCCAAAATTGGCTGCAAACAGGGGACGAAGAGTGATGGTGGAGAGTTGTTCTTGTGAGTGGAAGCCTGTAGCCAGCAATGTAGCATAGGGATTGGTGCTGGGTCCCTTGCTGTTTGTTATGTACATTAATGATTTGGATGTGAATGTAGAAGGTATAATTAGTAAGTTTGCAGATGACATGATGTTGATAGTGAGGAGGATGGTCGCAGGCTACAGTCTGAAGGTGATCAGCTGGTAAAGCAATGACAGATTTTAATTCCATATGGTAAGGGTGAGGTGATGGATTTTGGGAGGTCTACAAGGAAAGGATATACACAATGAATGTAGGTCCTTCGGAGTACCGAGGAACAAAGGGACTTTGGTGTCCAAGTCCATAAATCCTCGAAGGTGTCAGCACAGGTAGACAGGATGGTGATGAAGGCATACAGGATGCTTGTATAGAATAAAGGAACAAGGAAGTAATGTTACACTTGATAAAACATTGGTTAGGCCACAGGTGGAATAATATCTGCAGTTCTGGGTCACCACACAATCAGAAGGACGTTACTGCCCTGGAGAGTGTGCAGAGGAAATACACCAGGATATTGCCTGGGGTGGAAAGGCTCCGTAATGAGGAGAGACTGGGTTTGTTTTCCCAGTAGCAGAGGAGGCTGACGGGGTGGGGATCTGATTGAGATATACAAAATAATGAGAGGCACAGATGGGGTTGATCGTGAGAATCTTTTCCCCGTGGCAAACATGTTTAAAACCAGGAGTATAAGTTTAAAAGTGAGGGATAAGTGGTTTAGAGGTTGGCTGAGGGAAACCCTTTCACTCAAAGGGTGGAAGAAATATGGAATGTACTGCCTGTGAAGTTGGTGGAGGCAACATTGAAGTAGCGTGTGGATGAGCACTTAAAATGCCAGGGTAAAGTAGGCTATGGACAAAGTGCAGGTAAATGTGAGTAGTGTGGTTTGGTATTTGTCTGTGGGCCTAGATATGGTGGGCCAAAAGGACCTTTTTTCTATACAACTCCATAGCTGCAACAGTTTAAAAAGGCTGCTCACCGCCACCTTCCTCAAAAGAATTAGTGATGGGCAATAAATATTGACCAAGCCAGTGACATCTACATCCTGTGACAAATAAAAAGAAGTCAGAAATCCCCAAAATGTGACAGTGACCATATGATTACAGCTTTCAAGATTCAAAGTGAAATTAATGACTAATGTTACTTTTTATCATTCTTTTGCTAAACTGTTCTCTACCAGCTTCCTGTACAGAACACAACCATCACCACCTTACCTGGCACCATCAGTCCTCAGGGTATTGTCGTTCCTGCCTCAGCTTTGCAGCAGGGAAATGTCACAGTGACGACAGTAAACCCTACTCAAGTTGTAACAGGTATGTGAACCATTATACTCAGGTAAACCCATTGGCCATTCATTCATATCCTTTCATGTCAAACCAACATCCAGTGTTGGATGAGCAAAATTTCCCTGCAGCTCAATGCTGAGGAGGCTGTGCCAGGTTAGCTATGATCCTATTGAATGCTGTAGAAGTTTGTAAAAGTGGATAGAGTGGACACTTGGAGTCTTTTTCAGAGGGTAGAAATGTCAAACACTAAGTGTCACAAGCTTAAGGTGAGAGAGGGGGAAAGTTTAAAGATGTGTAAGAGTAAAGTTTTTTTATACAGAGGATAGTAGATGCATGGAATGTGATGCTGGGGAGGTGGTAGAAGCCGATATGATAGCAATTTTTAAGAAGCATGCAGACAGGTAGATGAACAGTCAGGGAATAGAGGGATATGCACCATGTGTAGGCAGCTGAGATAAGTTTAGAATGGCATGAACAGACTTGCTTGGCTGAAGGGACTGCTACTCTGCTATACTATATAAATAGAAAGCGGGACGTAACACCAGCGCTTCATCGGAGGCTCACTGATGATATTACCTACAATGGTGACGAAACGTCTGAAAACTAACCTTCCAGCTCAGCAAGCAAACTCACATCCAGAAACTCAACCTGAGCTACAAATCTTCTTAAAACTCTATGTTATGGGTGCCGTTTACGTTATTCCTTATCCATGTATCACTAGGACACTGCCATTTTCCAACTACCCCCCAGAATAACTCTTTGGAGGCAGGTATCCCATCACCAACCACCTGTTATTCAATATGCGTAGCCTTCGACATTAGCACTGTCTGTCAGAGTCAGACATTCCAAGGCTCAGTATCCCTCACATTCATCCAGGTCAACTAGGTCCCCCTAATTGGGGCTGCGCATCTGGTCCAATCAGGGAGCTCATTTTCTGTCAGTCCAGCTGGCTGACCTTGTTACAATCACTGTGTCCCTCCCTGTGAGTCCACAGACACAGGGCAGCCCAGTTCCTTTGAGAGCCTCTGGGGCTTTTTAACACCAGGTCAGATTCCTCCAACTTGGATTCTAAAATTTTGAGGAGTATAACGAATGGGAGCTCATTTGTATCAGGAGTGCCTCAGTAGGATTTCAATCCCTACTTCCAGAGGCAGATGCGTCAAGGCGGCTATTTCTGCCCTGTCCATCTCTGATTCAGATGACTCAATAATGTTTAAAAACCAAAAGAACTGCGGATGCTGCAAATCAGGAACAAAGACAAAGTTGCTGTAAAAGCTCACCAGGTCTGGCAGCATCTGTGAAGGAGAAAACAGAGTTAACGTTTCTGGTCCAGTGACCCTTCCTCAGAGCTGGTTCCTCAAGAGTCCAACAGAGTTGTTGGAGAGAGTGAGTCAGTGGGTCCTTGAAGTATTTCTGAAGGCTCTGATGGGTAGGGCAAGTTTTGCTCCTGCGCAGTGTGCAAATTTTCAGATTTCAAACGATCCATATGATTGATCAGGACTGTCATACCTACTCAAATTTTATAAATCACTGGTCCAGATCTCATGTCGATCATGCCTGTTACCCATGTGGGGTAATTTCCGTGATTCTTGTACCAGACTTTGTCTCTATCACCTGCTAGAGTCTTAGGCTCGACATTGAATTTCCTGATGTCTATCAATCTCTTTGCCCTTGCCCAGCTCTGGGAAGATCAGACTTAGCTTGGTGCGGAGTCTCTTGCCCGTTAACAAATTTTCCCCTGCTATCTGTGACTTAGTGTGTTCACAATTTTTCTATTGTTGCCCCAGTGTTTGACGAATGGACTGAATGCACATCCAGTTACATTGATTAAAAAACATTGAGCCCATGGAAGGACCTGTGGAGTCAATTGTGCAGCCGAGTCCAAGACTTACCCAGCCACTCCCACAGATGTGTGGAAGCTGCTAGTGGTAATTTTTGTACTTGTTAGCACTCTGGGCACTGCCCCACCCACATTTATGTATCAGTGTCCAAGCCTAGCGACCAGACATAACTTTTTGCCAACATATTCATTTTGGAGGCCCCTGGATGGCTGTAGTAGAGTTCAGCCAATATTTGATGGTGACCTTTGCTTAGGACAGTCACTTTTGCTCCCCATAACAATATAATATTCTTTGCCATGAGCTGGTCTCTCTGCGTTCAAAGAAGGTTTTAATTCTAGCTGCAATGTCTGTTTTCCCCCATTAATACCAATTATTTCAGTTCAGAAAGGAGTGGGACTTCGTCTGTCCAAAGTCTGATATTGTTCGCTGTGACTGGTAGTGTGTCCAGGCAATTCAATGTCATGACCGACTCTTCCACTGGGTGTATCACAGTAGGTTGTTCTGCTACTGGTTCAATACATTCACATTCACTGCTCGGCCTCCCAGATGGTGTTCTAATTTATAATAACAAGCGCTTAGTATGAGATCCCACTGCTGAATGTGACCCGGAGCTATGGGTGGCACTTCCTTATCCTTTTCAAGCAGACCAAGTAGGGGTTTGTGGCTTGTGATTATCATGAATTTTCGTTCATGGAGTTATTGGTGGAATGTTCTGTCTCCAAATATGACCATAAATTCTTCTTTTTCTATATGCACATATTTACGCTGTGCATTAGCCAAAGTCCTGGGTACATAAGCTATTGGATTTTCCTCTTGAGTGGGCTACCAATGAGCTAATATAACCCTGATGCCATGTGGGGAAGCATCGCACATGGATACCAGATCTTCCTTGGGATCATAGTGTGCTAACATATTCAAGGATGATAGTTGTTTCTTTACTTCATTGAAAGCTGAGGCCTGTGTTTGCGACCATTTCCGAGGCTGGCCCTTTTTTTAGGAGTTGATGCAAGGGTGCTAGAATGGATGCCAAGTTGGGTAGGAACTTTCCGTAATAATTTACCAGATCTAGATATGACCTAAGCTCCTAGACAGACATGGGTGTCTGGGCATCTTTGATCACCCTTACTTTATCTTCCAACAGGTATAACCCAGTCTTGTCAACTCTGTCGCCCAAGTAAGAAACTTGGGGGGCCTGGAGCACACATTTTTTTCCTGCTTAGATGTGTGCCTGCCTCAGAAAAACACCAAGGACTGTATCCAAGTTCTCTAATTGTCCCTTATTAGTTTTCTGTGTTATCAGGGTGTCATCTAAGTAAATGTTGACCTGAGGTAGACCCTGCGAAATGTTCTCCATTGCCTGAACAGACTGACGATACCCAAATGGCAGACCCTTATATTGGTAGACGTCTTTATGGGTATTAATTATAGCATATCTCTGAGAACCCTGGTATAAACATGATTGCAAGTAAGCATGGCTGTTGCCAGCTTTGTGTACAAACTCTTTATCCAAGAGTTTGGATATGTATCCAACTGTGAGAAACGGTTTATTGTTGTTTAAAGTTCCCAAAGGTGAACTGACCCATTGGGCTTCAAAATTGGTATGATAGCTGCTGCCCATTCCAAGAATTGGACTGGTTTGATGATTCCTTCATTTTCCAATCTTATGAGCTTGCTTCTACTTTTGCCCACAAGTCAAATGGGATTGGATAGGCCTTGCAGAATTGGTGGAAAGGCAGGTTGTGAGAGAGATACAACTAGTTTACAGAGATATTGCTGGGTTAGGTAAGTGGGCAAAAAGTCTGCAAATGAGGTATAATTTAGAACGATATGAAGCTGTTCATTTTGAAGACAACAAAAGGATAGAATATTATCTCAACGGAGAGACACTGCAGAAA
This sequence comes from Stegostoma tigrinum, assembly GCF_030684315.1. Lineage (NCBI taxonomy): Eukaryota > Metazoa > Chordata > Chondrichthyes > Orectolobiformes > Stegostomatidae > Stegostoma > Stegostoma tigrinum. The sequence continues at coordinate 519,195 of NC_081365.1, forward strand.
GCGACAACGTGAAGAGACTCAGGGTTACTTGTGTAAGAAGCATGTGTGGCACTTAATCAGAAAAGCTAACGGAATGTTGGCTTTCAAGGGGCTTAAGTATATGAGCAGGAAAGTCTTATGGCAACTGTTGGTCGGACCTCATCTTGTGTACTGTCTAACTGTTTGGGTTCCCTTATTTAAGGAAAGATAGCATTTCACTGGAGATGTTCAAAGAAGTCCCACTAAGATGATCCCTGGTAGAGAGAGATTGTGTCATGAGCAAAGGCTAGACAGATTAGGACCATACTTACTGGAGTTTAGAAGAATTGAGACCCCATTGAAATAAATAGGATTCTTAAAAGGCTTGGGAAAGTAAATGTTGAGAGGATTTTCCCATTATGTGACAGTATAGAACTGAGTACATTGTCTCACAATAATGGGGTGGCAGTTCAAGACTGCGATGAAAAAGAATTTCTGTGTTTGGAACTCCGTGCCACAGAGAGCTGTAGGTTAGTGTTCTGATGTATACTTAAAGTTGAGATAAATAAATTCTTCAATGCAACAAACAACTGCAGATGCTGGAGACCTGAAACAAAAATAGAAAATTGCTGGCGAAGATAATGGGAACTGCAGATGCTGGATAATCATAGACAACAAAGTGTGGAGCTGGATGAACAGAGCAGGCCAAGCAGCATCTTAGGAGCACAAAAGCTGACGTTTTGGGCCTAGACCCTTCATCAGAAAAGCGAGATGGGGAGAGGATTCTGAAATAAATAGAGAGAGAAGGGGAGGCGGACCGAAGATGGATAGAGGAGGATAGGTGGAGAGGAGAGTATAGGTGGGGAGGTAGGGAGGAGATAGATCAGTCCGGGGAAAACGGACAGGTCAAGGGGGCGGGATGAGATTTAGTAGGTAGGAAATGGAGGTACGGCTTGAGGTAGGAGGAGACGTTCCTGGGCCTCCTGCAGTGCCATAATGATGCCACCCGTTGGTGGCAAGAACAGCAACTCATATTCCGCTTGGGAACCCTGCAACCCAATGGTATCAATGTGGATTTCATCAGCTTCAAAATCCCCCCTCCCCCACTGCATCCCAAAACCAGCCCAGCTCATCCCCGTCTCCCTAACCTGTTCTTCCTCTCACCTATCCCCTCTTCCCACCTCAAGCCGCACCTCCATTTCCTACCTACCAACCTCATCCCGCCCCCTTGACCTGTCTGTCCTCCCCAGATTGACCTATCTCCCCGCTACCTCCTCACCTATACTCTCCTCTCCACCTATCTTTTCCTTTATCCATCTTCGGTCCGCCTCCCCCTCTCTCCCTATTTATTTCAGAACCCTCTCCCCATCCCCCTCTCTGATGAAGGGTCTAGGCATGAAACGTCAGCTTTTGTGCTGCTAAGATGCTGCTCGGCCTGCTGTGTTCATCCAGCTTCACACTTTGTTAATTGCTGGCAAAGTTCAGATCTGGCAGCACCTTTAAGGAGACAGCAGTGTTAGCAATTTGATTCTGGTGACGCTGAATGAGAAGATAGACTATTGACCAGTCAAGGAATCATGGGTTGTGAGGCAAGGCAGGAAAGTAGATACGCACAATGTTGGATCAGCCTTGATCCTATTGATCCTATTGTTGTCCCCTTGTTTAAGAAGGGCAGCAAGGATAATCCAGGTTAGGGTTAGGGTTATTGACCGGTGAGCCTGACGTCAGTGGTAGGGAAGCTACTGGAGAGGATACTGAGGGATAGGATCTATTCCCATTTGGAAGAAAATGGGCTTATCAGTGATAGGCAACTTGGTTTTGTGCAGGGAAGGTCATGTCTTACCAACTTAATAGAATTCTTTGAGGACGTGACAAAGTTGATGGATGAGGAAAAGGCTGTAGTTGTCATATACATGGACTTCAGTAAGGCGTTTGATAAGGTTCCCCATGGCAGGCTGATGGAGAAAGTGAAGTCACATGGGGTCCAGGATAACAAAGTGTGGAGCTGGATGAACACAGCAGGCCAAGCAGCTCCTCAGGAGCACACAAAGCTGACATTTCGGGCCTAGACCCTTCATCAGAGCGGGCTCTCTGATGAAGGATCTAGGCCCAAAACGTCAGCTTTTGTGCTCCTGAGATGCTGCTTGGCCTGCTGTGTTCATCCAGCTCCACACTTTGTTATCTTGAATTCTCCAGCATCTGCAGTTCCCATTATCACATGGGGTCCAGGGTGTGCTAGCTAGATTGATAAAAAACTGGCTAGACAACAGGAGACAGAGAGTAGTAGTAGTAGTAGAAGGAAGTTTCTCAAATTGGAGATCTGTGACCAGTGGTGTTCCACAGCGATCTGTGCTGGGACCACTGTTGTTTGTGATATATGTAAATGATTTGGAGGAAGGTGTAGGTGGTCTGATCAGCAAGTTTGCAGATGACACTAAGATTGGTGGAGTAGCAGATAGTGAAGGGGACTGTCAGAGATTACAGCAGAATATAGATAGACTGGAGAATTGGGCAGATAAATGGCAGATGGAGTTCAATCCGGGAAAATCCTTGAAAGTTGCCACCCGGGTTGACAGGGCTGTTAAGAAGGCATACAGTGTTTTAGCTTTTATTAATAGAGGGATCGAGTTCTGGAACCAAGAGGTTATGGTGAAGCTGTACAAAACTCTGGTGCGGCCGCACTTGGAGTATTGTGTACAGTTCTGGTCACCGTATTATAAGAAGGATGTGGAAGCTTTGGAAAGGGTGCAGAGGAGATTTACTAGGATGTTGCCTGGTATGGAGGGAAGGTCTTACGAGGAAAGGCTGAGGGACTTGAGGCTGTTTTCATTAGAGAGAAGAAGGTTGAGAGGTGACTTAATTGAAACATATAAAATAATCAGAGGGTTAGATAGGGTGGATAGGGAGAGCCTTTTTCCTAGGATGGTGACGGCGAGCACGAGGGGGCATAGCTTTAAATTGAGGGGTGAAAGATATAGGACAGGTGCCAGAGGTAGCTTCTTTACTCGGAGAGTAGTAAGGGAATGGAACGCTTTGCCTGCAACGCTAGTAGATTCGCCAACTTTAGGTACATTTAAGTCGTCATTGGACAAGCATATGGACGTACATGGAATGGTGTAGGTTTGATGGGCTTGAGATCGGTATGACAGGTCGGCACAACATCGAGGGCCGAAGGGCCTGTACTGTGCTGTATGTTCTATGTAAATGCGAGGTGATGCATTTTGGAAGATCAAATTCAAGGGCGAACTATACAGTAAATTGAAAAGTCCTAGGGAAAATTGATGAACAGAGAGATCTGGGTGTTCAGGTCCATTGTTCCCTGAAGGTGACAACGCAGGTCAATAGGGTGGCCAAGAAGGCATATGGCATGCTTTCCTTCATTGGGCGGGGTATTGAGTACAAGAGTTGACAGGTCATGTTGCAGTTGTATAGGACTTTGGTTCGGCCACAGTTGGAGTACTGTGTACAGCTCTGGTCGCCACATTACCAAAAGGGTGTGGGTGCTTTGGAGAGGGTGCAGAGGAGGTTCACCAGGATGTTGCCTGGTATGGACTATGAAGAGAGGTTGAATAGATTAGGATTATTTCCATTAGAAAGACGGAGATTGAGGGGGGACCTGATTGAGGTCTACAAAATCATGAGGGGTATAGACAGGGTGGATAGCAAAAAGCTTTTTCCCAGAGTGGGGGACTCAATTACTAGGGGTCATGAGTTCAAAGTGAGAGGTGGAAAGTTTAAGGGAGATATGCGTGGAAAATTTTTTACACAGAGGGTGGTGTGTGCCTAGAACGCGTTGCCAGCGGAGGTGGTAGACGCAGACACGTTAGCGTCTTTTAAGATATATTTGGACAGGTACATGGATGGGCGGGTGCAAATGGACACAGACCGTTATAAAATAGATGACAGGTTAGACAGAGGATCTTGATCGGCACAGGCTTGGAGGGCCGAAGGGCCTGTTCCTGTGCTGTAATGTTCTTTATTCGTTGAATGGTGGAACAGGCTCGATGGGCCGAATGTGTTCTACTCTTGTTCCTGTTATTTTTAATGATCTTATTGCTGCTTTCATGTTGAAACATTTGTTGGGGATTCAGTCCTCTTACCAATCTATTCGCGCTTTCCATTTTTTTGATATTGAACATCGCGAGTTTAGACTTCATGGTGGCAAAATGGCTCGGTGGATAGAACTGCTGCCTCACAGTGCCAGGCATCTGGGTTCAGTTCCATCCTCGAGTGATTGTCTGTGCGGAATTTGCACATTCTCCCCATGTCTGTGTGTGTTTCCTCCGGGTGCTCCAGTTTCCCCTCTCAGTCCAAAGATGTGCAGGGTAGGTGGATTAGCCATGGGGTTGGCTTGGGTGGAATGCTTTTCAGGGGTCAGTGCAGATTTGATGAGCTGAAAGACTTCCTCCTACACTGTCGGCATTTTTTGATTCTCTGACCTAGTATTTCACATGCTAATGATTTTGTAAATTGAAGTAGTTCACAATAGAAAAGTTTTTGCAACTTACTTTGTTCCCTTTCTTTAATAGGTGGTGGGGCAGTTTATCAGCCTGTTACTGTGGTTACACCTCAAGGCCAGGTAGTGACACAAACACATGGCACAATACGTATCCAGAATGCACAGGTAGGTTTATAGCTTCATATTGAGCGGGAGCTGGTAATAAGTGAGTGTATTCTCAACAACGAAAAGAAGTTCTGGATTGGTCATTATACTGCTTTATGATAATTACACTTTTAATATTATTAATTCTTTAGAACTGTAGCTTAGAGCAAATGGTAAATCTGGCATAATTAACTGGAAACATGTTACAACACAAGAGCAGCATATAAGCTGGTACTACCAATATTCACACTATACAGTCACAATGAGCAGGTTGGCTGCAGTGAAAGTTGGAACGTGCTGTCACAGGGTTCAGTGTGGTTATACAGACATTAGAAAGGTACAATGTGTAGGTTGGTAACACTGACTGAAAGTGTTGTTTCAGTATGTTAACTGATTACACAAGATATCTTGATCACTGTATTGCCAAGTACACACTGGGTACATTGATGCCCAGAATGACCAGTCACAATACAGAGGCTTAATACACTGGTGCACAGAATGAATGGTTGCACTAGTTGGAGTCATACCTGAGACAAAGGAAGTTGGTTGTTGAAGGTCAGTCATTTCGACTCCAGGACTTCTTGCAAGAGTTCCTCACGGTAGTGTCCTTTGTCCATCTTCAGCTGCTTCATCAATGACCTACCCTCCATCATAAGGTCAGAAGTGAGGATGTATGCTGACGATTACACAATGTTCAGTATCATTCATGACTCCTCAGGTTCAGAAATAGTCCATTTTCAAATGCAGCAAGACTTGGACAATATCCAGGATTGCGCTGAAATAGTAAGTAGTAGTCATGTCACACAAATGCCAGGTAATAGCCATTTTCAATAAGAGACAGTTTAACCATTACCCCATGACATTGCCATTACTGAATTACCTGCTGTCGACATCCTGAGGAGGTACCATTGACCAGAAACTGAACTGGAGTAGCTATATAAGTACTGTGTCTGTAGGAGCAGTTCAGAAGCGGCTCAGAAGTATATTCCTATACTGTGGTGAGTAACTCACCTGCAGACTCCCCAAAGCCTGACCCCATCTACAAGGCACAAGTCAGTGGAATACTCCCCACTTGCCTAGATGAGTGCAGCTCCAACAACACTTAAGGAGCTTGACACCATTTATATAGCCATTTGCTCGATTGGCACTACATCCACAAATATTCACTCCATCCTCCATTGACGCTCGGTAGCAGCAGTGTGTACCGTCTACAAGATACACTGCAGAAATTCACCAAGGATCCTTAGTCCCTTCCAAGTCAACGATATAGAAGGACAAGGGCAGCAAATACATGGGCAAAACAGCACCTTCAAGATTCCCCTCCAAGTCATACACCATCCTGACTTGGAAATATATTGTCATTCCTTGAGTGTTGCTGGGTCAAAATCCTGCCACTCCCTCTGTAACAGCATTGTGAGTTTACTTACAACATGTGGACTGCAACAGTTTAAGAACGCAGCTCACCACCACATTATGATGGGCAATAAATGCCAGCCGAACGAGCAACAACCTCCCAGAAGTGAATTTTTAAAAATGTACAGGATGATTACATTAATACTAGATGAACAGTCACACTGTACAGACTGATGATAATTTAATGCTGGTGTAGTTGTGAGTGGCTGACAGCTTCCATTCATGTCACCTACTGATAATGGGATAGCATTGAAACTGCAGAGTTATGCAACAGACATTGCTCTGAGTTGTCTGAATGGGAATCCCTGGTAATGACTGTGCAGTGTGCTGTGACCTGATTCTCTGACTAAGGGACAGCTTGTACACACAGTAAATTGCTAAAGTAGACAGAGGCTTACTCTGTAGAATAAAGTGACTGAATTGACCTCTATTTGCAATCCTGTCATCCATATTACTCCTTCATTTTCTCGGCTCTTTTCATGCCCAAGATTGGCGGCAGGGAAAGATTATCTTTTGTAACGCACACATCCTGAAATATCCTGAACTCTATTACAATAATAATCTCTTGAAAGGCTCCAGACTTATTATTTCCACTAAAATAAAACAAAGAATTATGGATGATGGCAATCTGAAACAAAATGGAAATGGAAGAAGTGTTACTGGACTCAAACGTTAACTCTGCTTTCTGTCCACGGATACTGCCAGACTTGCCGAGTTTCTCCAGCAATATCCATTGGCCACAGTAAGAAGGCAGGCTGCCTTCTAGTCCAATTTCCAGCTGTAAGGCCTAGAATTCAAGATACGACTGTTCCACGTGTCATTCCAACAACTTTAGTAGAATAGAAAGAAAACCCACAGTGAGAATTTACTTTTGCTGTTGCCTTTTCTGAGGAGCAAGTAATACATAACCATAAATTGCTCCAGTCTCTCGTTCAGTACACTTCCCTAAACTGTGTCTCTGTCTTCATCATCCAAGGCTTTCCTTGCCCCCAGTGCTTTGACTTCAAAATCCATCTCCTCAATTTTAAATCCCTGCAGAACCTTGTCAACTTAATCCCCAATCTGATATCTCTGCCCGAGCACTTTGTTCGCCAATGGTTTATTGCATATCACTTTGCTTCACGAATGGTGGTAGAATATTTGCTCCACATAAATTCTCTGTTGCTTTAAAAGCCTGTGACTATGCTTTCAGGTACAGTTTAGTGATTGGATTTGGTTTGATTTATTATTGTCACCTGTATTGAGATACAGTGAAAATTATTGTTTTGTGTGCTACCCAGGGAAATCATACCTTACATAGTGCTTCTGGGTAATAGAAGAGAATGTGGAGTATAATGTTACAGCTACAGAATAGGTACAGAGAAAGATCAGTTTTAATGTATGAGAGGACCATTCAAAAAGCCTTGGTGTCTCTACATCCGTGGGCCCCTGTTGGTGAAACTGTTTAACAGTGTAACCTGGGTACCATCAGCATGAGGCAGGGCATCTGGAAGATGCTCGGGTTCCTTCTTGGGTTCCATCTACATGACATTTCCTCACCATTGCTCAGGTTCCAATTTCAGTGTCTTTGCAGTTTCAGACAAATGTTGCAAGAATTGGAAGCGCTGCTGGGACCTTCACATAGCCTGTTCAAATGTTCTGAAAGTGGATCATTCAGCAAGAAATGCTAAGAAGAATTTTGGTTACCCTGAGTGCCTTTGCACTTTGTTGTAGTGTTGAAACTGTGTGGAGAAAGCAATCCTTTGATTTAGCGATTGCCAGCTCATACTCTGTACAGGCTGAATTGTTTTACCCAGTCGTGGTTGATCTGTAATTTCAGTGTAAGTCAAATATATATTCTAAAATTCTCCTCAGGGGCTAAACTTTATTCTGTACTGTGGTTTCTGAGCTGTCTAACACTCAGCTATCATGTTCCACCCATAGTTTGTTGAAGTTAGTTGATCTGAGAGGCCATCATCCTGAAATGTTAACTCTGTTTCACATTGTAGATGTTACTTGACCTGCTGACAGCTTCCAAAATTTTGAGTTTTTAAGTCTTATTAACAACAAGTCTTGTGTAAAAATAGAAGCAAAATACTGCAGATGCTGGAGATCTGAAATAAAAACAGAAAGTGCTGGAGAAACTCAGCAGGTCCGGCAGCATCAGCAGAGGTAGAAAGAATGTTAACAATTCAAGTTCAATGTGACTGTTCTTTGAACTGTTCTGTTTACACATGCTGCCAGATTTGCTGAGTTTCATCAGTACTGTCTGTTTGTGATAATGTAGAGACCTGGAATAATAATCAAAGGGCTCTGAGAAATTTTGTTCTGTCAACTCAGAAGATCTAGACTAGAAAGCGAGTGTCAGTAATAGTGACTATGAAACTACCAGTTTGTCATAAAAATTCATCTGTTTTACTAATTCCTTTTGGCGAAGAAAATCAGTTGTCATTACACAGTCTGGTATATGACAGACTCTGGAACTATGTTAACATGATTTCACTCTAAACTGTCTCCTAAAAACGCCTTAGCGTAGTTCTAGTCCATAAAACCATAAGATATGGGAGCAAATTAGGCCATTCAGACTATCCAGTTTGCTGTGCCATTCCATCACAGCTGACAGTTTTCTCAACCCCATTCTCCTACCTTCTCCCCGTAATCTTTGATCCCTTACCAATCAAGAACCTATCTATTGCTGTTTTAAATACATTCAATGGCTTGGCCTGTACAGCCTTTTGTGGTAATGAGTTCCTCTGGCTGAAGTAATCCCTCCTCATCTCAGTTCTAAAGAATTGTCTCCTCACTCTGAGGCTGTGCTGTTCTAGACTGTGCTACTAGTGGAGACATCTTTTCCACATCCACTTTATCTGGACTCGCAGTATTATGCAAGTTTCAGTCAGATCCCCCCATATCTTACTAAACTCCATTGAGTATACACCTAGAATTCTCAACTGCTCGTCATATGATCATTCTTGTAAACCTCCCAACAAATGCCAGTACATTTTTCCTTAGATACGGAGCCCAAAACTGCTCACAGTATTCCAAATGTGGTCTGATCGGGGCCTTATACAACTTCAACAGCACATCCCTACTGTTGTTTTCTAGCCCTCTTGAATGCCAACATTGCATTTGATTTCCTAACCACCAAATGAACTTGCCTGTTAACCCTAAGAGAATCCTGAAGCAAAATTCCCAAGCTCCTTTGCACTTCAGATTTCTGAAGCCTTTCCCTATTTACAAAATAGTCTGAAGCTCTTCTTCCTACCAAAATGCATGACTTCATACTTTGCCACAGAGTATTTCATCTGCCTCTTCTTTGCCCACTTAGCTAGCATGTCCAAGACCTTCTGCAGCCTCCCCACTTCCTCCACATTACCTGTCCCTCCGCATGTCTTTGTGTCATCTGCAAACTTATGCCGTCCATTCCTTTTTCCAGATTGTTAATGTACAACATGAATAGTTGTGGTCCCAACACAGACCCCCGCAGAATCCACTGCCATCCTAACAAAGACCCTTCATCTCTTCTCTGCCTTCTACCAGTCTGCCAATCCTCTACCCATGCCTGTAACATGCCCACCATGTGTTGTTATCTTACTTAGCAGCTTGCTGTGTGATACCTTGTCAAAGTCATTCAGTTGTACTTGCACTTAACCATAATTTTCTCAAAGGTAATTAAAGCTGATCTTCCGGTGATAACCTCATCCAGTGAATAAATAAAAATACTACGGGTGTGGAATTTGTGAGGAGCCAGTCTAATGCTGTGGTGTTCCTAGAGTAGTACTGTGTGAAAGTGAGGTAGTAGGAACTGCAGATGCTGGAGAATCTGAGATAACAAGGTGTAGAGCTGGATGAATACAGCAGGCGAAGCAACATCAGAGGAGCAGGAAAGCCTACGTTCTGGGCCTAGACCCTTCAAGCTGGGCTGGTTTTGGGATGCGGTTGAGGGCGGGGAGATTTGGAAGCTTGTGAAGTCCACATTGATACCATTGGGCTGCAGGGTTCCCAAGCGAAATATGAGGTGCTGTCCACCGAAGGTTGCAGGAACAGCACCTCATATTTCGCTGGGGAATCCTGCAGCCCAATGATATCAATGTGGACTTCACAAGCTTCAAAATCTCCCCTCCCCCTACCACATCCCAAACCAGCCCAGCTTGTCCCCACCTCCCTAACCTGTCTTTCCTCCCACCTATCCCCTCCTCCCACCTCAAGCCCCACCCCCATCTCCTATCTACTAGCCTCATCCCGCCCCCTTGACCTGTCCATCTTCCCTGGACTGACCTATCCCCTCCCTAACTCGCCACCTACACTCACCTTTACTGGCTCCATCCCCGCCACTTTGACCTGTCTGTTTCCTCTCCGCCTACCTTCTCCTTTATCCATCATCTATCTGCCTCCCCCTCTGTCTCTATTTATTTCAGAAGCCCCTTCCCCTCCCCCATTTCTGAAGAAGGGTCTTGGCCTGAAACATCAGCATTCCTGCTCCTCTGATGCTGCTTGGCCTGCTGTGTTCATCCAGCTCTACACCTTGTTATCTCTGTGTGTCAATGAGATTGGTATGTTCGCCCTGTGTTCTGTTGGAAGCAACCAAATGAAAATGACCATTTGGAAGTACAAGAGTCTGCTCTTCTCTGTTAAAGTTCATTCAAGACAGTGAATTATTTTAAACTGTACAGTTTTACTGTTGCAGATAGTTAGATCGTGCTTGTCATTGAGAATCTGAAACTTATACATAGACAAGTTCATTTATGTACTGATTGAATTTGACACAGAATGTTTGTTTCTCATCAGCTTCAGCTGCAACTAAATCAAGATGTGAATGTCTTGCATCAAGACAGTGAGAATTCTCCAAAAAATAAACGTGGAGTCTTGCCAAAGCAAGCTACTAATATCATGAGGTCCTGGCTATTCCAGCACATTGCGGTGAGTATCACATGTCATGCTGCTTAGTTGTAGATGACAGCTGCAATAAAGCTCTTGTTTTAAATTTGTTACGCTCATTTGAACTCAATCTTTTTTTATTTTCTATATTAAATTGCTTTTTTTTGTGGACTGGTGTGACATTTAATATCATCAAGCTGCTCATATGATAAACATTTCCAGCTGCATTTCTGTTTATGGACAATGTCACATGCTTGACTGAACGAATATGCCACAGCTCGATTGTGAAGTTCAGCTTGGTTTCATTAACATAGTTCTAGCTTGTTCAGCAAAATGTGGTCTTCAGTGCTTCGAACTAATGAAGATTATGTAGTGTAAACTGTTCTCATCAGATTTCAATTTCACATCTAAAAATACCTAACGACTAAAGCCATTCTACAGTTATACAATACTTTTGTCATGGCTAATCGGCTTCACAAAGACCTCAGTAGACCACACCTTTAATCTCTGTGAATAGCCCTGGCCACCCCATTTTGGGAAGGCCATATCAGCCTCAGATGGATCAATGAAATGATCCAAGTATTCTGACATTTCCAAAAGAGATTACAGAAACTATTTAGAATTTCAAAGTTAAGAGGTGATTTAACAGAATTTTCAAGATGGGAAACAGAAAGAAGAGTTTGGACGAAACTCAATGGGAAGGCATGGGCTAAAGAACAAACTAAAAATTGGTGCCAGACCTTTCAGGAAATTAGCACATGCAAATGTTGTTAGAGGTTGCCACTTTATTCTGCAAATGCCAACAGAGGCTAGATTAATCATTAAATATAAATCTATGATTCTCAACCTTTTGGGATCCAAAGGTGTTAAAGGATGAGGGCGGCGAAGGTAAATGTGAAAAACAAAATCAGAAATAGTTGGAAAATCTCAGCAGACTTGGCATGATCTATGGAGAAAAAGTAGAATCAGCATTTTGGGTAGAAGGATTAAAAATGAAACGTTAACTCTGATTTTATTTCTGATTTCCAGAATCCGCAGTTCTTTGGGTTAGGTCACAGATGGCAAAGGAAATGAGGTTTGGTTGAGGGGAGGGGCATGTGTTGGGGATGGAAGGGCGTAAAGGGGAGAATGGGGTTTGCAGAGAGAGGGATAGCGGGGAGAGGCTATACGTGTGGAGCTGGAATAGACCATTCAGCTGATTGAGTCAGCTCCACCATTCAATGTGACCATGGCTGATCTGATAATCCTCTATTCTACTTTCTTGCCTTTCCCCCATATCTTTTGATTTCCTGACTGTTTGCAAATCTATCTCAGCTTTGTATGATCTTAAACAACTCAGCTTCAATAGCCCTTTGCAGTAAAGAATTCCACAAATTTGCTGCCTTCTGAGAGAAGGAATTCTTTGCCTGAGTTTTCATGGTAAATGACACTAGTACCATCTCAATAGTAATAGGTTAGAAAGGGAGGAACTCAGAACAATTATCTTCACTAAGGCAAAAGTACTGAACAAACTATCGGTACACAGCAGAGAGGATGTTTCCTCTTGTGGGTCAATCTAGAAAGAAAGGACATAGCTTTAGGATGAAGGATAGGCAGAGTTTTTGAGATGATTTGTAGCTCAGCTTGTGGATGAGGATGTAGACTTGCTCGCCGAGCCAGTGGGTTTGGTTGCAAACGTTTCATCACCCTGCTAGGTAACATGGTCAGTGCACCCCTGGTGAAGCATTGGTGTTGTGTCCTGCTTGTTATTTATGTGCCTCAGTTTGTTAGAGCGTTTGGTATGATTTCCAGTTCTGTTTCCCAGTCATTTGTACATAGGGTCTAATTCAATTATTTAGTTGTTGGAGTTCTAGTTACGTTACCAGGCCTCCAGGAATTCCCTGGGATTGAATTACCTCACCCTGGTCCTAGTTCTTTATGGACCAAAACATTTTCCGCTGTGGTCTGACTAATGCTTTATATAGTTTTAGCAAGAATTCCCTATTTTCACAAGAGATTAAAGGTGAGTCAGGTAGAGGTTACTTCCAGAATGAATGGGGAAACTGGGATCATGCAACATCATCATCATCACCATCATCATGGGAGGTTCCTTGTGGAAAAGGATAACTTTCTTCCACTCTCAGGCTGAATCCATGGGTGGCTGTACAGTCTAATGCGGCTTCTGCTGGCTCTGCCATATTTGGGCTACAAGGTAGCGATGAGAAGAGGTAGGTGGAGTGTTGGTATGGCATCATGCACTTTACACTGTTTCTGCTTTTTCCCAATGGCAAGTCTTAAGGTGCTTGATGCCCTCCTGGATGCTCCTCCTCCACTTTGGACAGTGTTGGCCCAGTGATTCCCAGGTGCCTGTGGGAATGCAGCACTTCACTAGTGAGGCCTTGAGGGTATTACTGAAGCATTTCCTCTGTCCACCTGGGGCTTGCTGGTTGTTTTGGAGCTGGGAGTAGGGCTCCTGCTTGGGGAGTCTTGTGATAGCCAGGCAGACGATATGCCCACCCCATCCCAGCTGATCAAGGGTGGTCAGTGCCTCAGTGTTAGCCTGTTGGAGGAAGCTGATGTTGTTGTCTTCCCAGCGGGTTCATAGGATCTTGCACAGGCAGTATTGGTGGTACTGCACAGTTCCTTGAAGTGTCCACTGTAGACAGTCCATGATGTGGAGGTGCCAGTGTTGGACTGGGGTGGACAAGGTCAGAAATCACACAACAACAGGTTATAGTCCAACAGGTTTATTTGCAAGCTTCACACTTTGTTATCTTGGATTCTCCAGCATCTGCAGTTCCCACTGTCTCTGATACAATTTTAACCTCACTGCGAAGCCTCTTCCAGGGATGCCTAACCTGAAGAAGTTAACCACCTCCCTCCGGACCAACCTCAGGGAATCTGTCTTCACCTATCTTCTCCTCTATCCATCTTCGGTCCGCCTCCCCCTCTCTCCCTATTTATTCCAGAACCCTCTCCCCATCCCCCTCTCTGATGAAGGGTCTAGGCCTGAAACGTCAGCTTTTGTGCTCCTGAGATGCTGCTTAGCCTGCTGTGTTCATCCAGCTCCACACTTTGTTATCTAGCTTTCAGAGCCTTGCTGTTTCTTCAGGTGCAGTGAGGTGGTATCAAACACAGAATTTATAAGTAAAAGATCAAAGGATCACACCACTGATGAGGAAGTATGAAACAACATATAACAATACACATATATAAGTATAAATGTTTAAAAAATGCCGCATTGACTGATTGTCTATAAATTGTGTACTTTTTGAACAAGGTAGAATGTATCTGCAAATACAAATTCCCCCCATGGATTTACATGTCTGTGGGAGGGGATGGGGGGTGTGTGTGTGAGAGAATATGTGAGAGCGCTGGTGGGGGGGAGAGTGTGTGGGGTGGGGGGGGAGGAGAGTGTGTGGGGTGGGGGGGGAGGAGAGTGTGTGTGGTGGGGGGGAGGAGAGTGTGTGTGGTGGGGGGGAGGAGAGTGTGTGTGGTGTGGGGGAGCAGTGTGTGTGTGGTGGGGGGGGAGGAGAGTGTGTGTGTGGTGGGTGGGGAGGAGAGTGTGTGTGTGTCGGAGGGGAAGAGAGAGTGTGTGGTGGGGGAGGAGGAGAGTGTGTGTGGTGTGGGGGAGCAGTGTGTGTGTGGTGGGGGGGGGAGGAGAGTGTGTGTGTGGTGGGTGGGGAGGAGAGTATGTGTGTGGTGGGTGGGGAGGAGAGTGTCTGTGTGTCAGAGGGGAAGAGAGTGTGTGTGTCGGAGGGGAAGAGTGTGTGTGTGGGGGGGTAGGAGTGTATGTGTGGGTAAGGTAGGTGTGTGTGTGTATATATGTGTGTGGGGGGGGCAAGAGTGTGTGTGTGTGTGTGTGTGTGTGTTGAGTGGGGGGAGAGTGTGTGAGAGAGGGAGAGAGTGTGGGGGGGGAGAGAGAGAGATAGTGTGCGCGGGAGGGGGAGAGAGAGTGTGTTTGGGGGGTGTACAGAGAGACTGTCTCTCTCTCTCTCTCTCTCACACACACACACACACACACACACACACACACACACACACACACACACACACACACACACACACACACACACACATCTGTGGAGTGAATTTGTATTTGCAGAGTAGTTGCAGTTCAACAAGCACACAATGGGATATGTTGAAGGGAATATGGTTGCTGTTTTATACTCAGAAATACTATGTACTTCCTGTTTATTGGCTCTTGGATCTCCTGATCATTCCCGTCAAACCAGTCTTAGTGTTCCCTTGTTAAGTGACCGATCAGGTTTTTGCAGACATTGATGATGGAGGCCTTGAGGGCAAGCCAGAGGCTGTTGGAATCCTGTGACTCGGTATCACTCAGGGTTGCTAGGTTTGTGGAGAGTTGCTGGTTTTATGACGCTATTTTTACCGGGTCTTTGAGTGCCTCAGTGTTGAACATTTTGTGGCACTGCTTCTGCTTCTCCTTCTGCTGCAGTGCTGATATATTTATTTTGATTCTGGCTCAGATCAGGTGATGGTCCATCCATCAGACATCAGCTCCTGTCATAGCTCATACGATTTTGATGTCTTCCTGATCCCTTGCTGTAATAATGATGTAGACAAGGAGATGCCAGAGTTTGGAGTGTGGGTGTTGACACGTTGTCTTATATTTGTCCCTTTGGTGGAATACTGTGCAATGATGAGGATGTTGGCTTCACGGAAACTGGCATCATGCATGACCTAGACCACTCTTGGCTGTAGTTTTCTGACCAACTTAACCAGCACCTTAAAGTCATAAAGCACAAAGACAGGCCCATCGGCCCAAACTGGTGCATGCCCACTAAAATGCCGATCCACACTCACCCCATTTCCTTGCACTTGGCCCATATTCTTCTAAGCCTTTCTTATCGATGTATTTGTCCAAATATCTTTTAAATGCTGTTAATGTACCCTCCTCAACCACTTCTGCTGGCAGCTTATTCAGCATATGCGTACCATCCTCTGTGTAAAAAAAAGTTGCTCCTCAGATTCCCATGTATTCTTTCCCATCTTATCTTAAACTGATGCCCTCTAGTCCTCTGTTCCCTAGCCCTGGGAAAAAGAGTGAGTACATTCACCCTATCCATGCCTGTCATGGTCTTGTGCATTTCTGTAAGACTCCCCCTCAGTCTCCTACACTCTAAAGAAAAAGTCCTAGCTTGTCCAACCTGTCCCTATAACTCAGTCCCTTGAGTCCAGGCAACATCCTTGTAAATTTCTTCCGCACTCTTTCCAGTTTAATAAGGATGTGAAGGTGCCAGTGTTGGACTGGGGTGGACAAGGTCAGAAATTTAACAACACTAGGTTATAATCCAGCAGGTTTATTCAAAAACAAAAGTTTTTGGAGTGGGCCCAGCACTGATCCCTGAGGCACACCACTAGTCGCAGGCCTCTAGTCTGACAAGCATCCTTCCACTATTACTGATTGTATCAGAGATAATGGGAACTGCAGATGCTGGAGAATCCACGATAATAAAGTGTGAAGCTGGATGAACACAGCAGGCCAAGCAGCATCTCAGGAGCACAAAAGCTGACGTTTCGGGCCCAGACCCTTCATCAGAGAGGGGGATGGGGTGAGGGTTCTGGAATAAATAGGGACAGAGGGGAAGGCGGACGAAAGATGAAGAGAAAAGAAGATAGGTGGAGAGGAGAGTATAGGAGGGGAGGTGGGGATGGGATAGGTCAGTCCAGGGAAGGCGGACAGGTCAAGGAGGTGGGATGAGGTTAGTAGGTAGGAGATGGAGGTGCGGCTTTGGGTGGGAGGAAGGGATGGGTGAGAGGAAGAACAGGTTAGGGAGGCAGAGGCAGGCTGGACTGGTTTTGGGATGCAGTGGGTGGAGGGGAAGAGCGGGGCTGGTTGTGTGGTGCAGTGGGGGGAGGGGACGAACTGGGCTGGTTTTGGGATGCGGTGGGGGAAGGGGAGATTTTGAAGCTGGTGAAGTCCACATTGATACCATTGGGCTGCAGGGTTCCCAAGTGGAATATGAGTTGCTGTTCGTGCAACCTTCGGGTGGCATCATTGTGGCAGTGCAGGAGGCCCATGATGGACATGTCATCTAAAGAATGGGAGGGGCAGTGGAAATGGTTTGCGACTGGGAGGTGCAGTTGTTTATTGCGAACTGAGCGGAGGTGTTCTGCAAAGCGGTCCCCAAGCCTCCGCTTGGTTTCCCCAATGTAGAGGAAGCCACACCGGGTACAATGGCTGCAGTATACCACATTGGCAGATGTGCAGGTGAACCTCTGCTTAATATGGAAAGTCATCTTGGGGCCTGGGATAGGGGTGAGGGAGAAGGGGTGGGGGCAAGTGTAGCACTTCCTGCGGTTGCAGGGCAGGTGCCAGGTGTGGTGGGGTTGGAGGGCAGTGTGGAGCGAACAAGGGAGTCACGGAGAGAGTGGTCTCTCCGGAAAGCAGACAGGGGTGGGGATGGAAAAATGTCTTGGGTGGTGGGGCCGGATTGTAGATGGCAGAAGTGTCGGAGGATGATGAGTTGTATCCGGAGGTTGGTGGGGTGGTGTGTGAGAACGAGGGGGATCCTCTTTGGGCGGTTGTGGCGGGGGCGGGGTGTGAGGGATGTGTTGCGGGAAATGCGGGAGACGCAGTCAAGGGCGTTCTCGACCACTGTGGGGGGAAAGTTGCGGTCCTTGAAGAACTTGGACATCTGGGATGTGCGGGAGTGGAATGCCTCATCGTGGGAGCAGATGCGGCGGAGGCGGAGGAATTGGGAATAGGGGATGGAATTTTTGCAGGAGGGTGGGTGGGAGGAAGTGTATTCTAGGTAACTGTGGGAGTTGGTGGGCTTGAAATGGACATCAGTTACAAGCTGGTTGCCTGAGATGGAGACAGGAAGGTCCAGGAAGGTGAGGGATGTGCTGGAGATGTCCCAGGTGAACTGAAGGTTGGGGTGCAAGGTGTTGGTGAAGTGGATGAACTGTTCGAGCTCCTCTGGGGAGCAAGAGGCGGCGCCGATACAGTCATCAATGTAACGAAGGAAGAGGTGGGGTTTGAGGCCTGTGTAGGTGCAGAAGAGGGAATGTTCCACGTAACCTACAAAGAGGCAGACGTAGCTGGGGCCCATGTGGGTGCCCATGGCCACCCCCTTTGTCTGTAGGATGTGGGAGGAATCGGAAGAGAAGTTGTTGAGGGTGACGACGAGTTCAAGCTAGGTGGATGAGGGTGTCGGTGGAGGGGGACTGGTCGGGCCTGCGGGACAGGAAGAAGCGGAGGGCCTTGAGGCCATCTGCATGCGGAATACAGATGTATAGGGACTGGACGTCCATGGTGAAAATGAGGTGTTGGGGGCCAGGGAATTGGAAGTCCTGGAGGAGGTGGAGGGCGTGGGCCTCAGGCAACCAGCTTGTAACTGATGTCCATTTCAAGCCCACCAACTCCCACAGCTACCTAGAATACACCTCCTCCCACCCACCCTCCTGCAAAAATTCCATCCCCTATATTCAATTCCTCCGCCTCCGCCGCATCTGCTCCCACGATGAGGCATTCCACTCCCGCACATCCCAGATGTCCAAGTTCTTCAAGGACCGCAACTTTCCCCCCACAGTGGTCGAGTACGCCCTTGACCGCGTCTCCCGCATTTCCCACAACACACCCCTCACACCCCGCCCCCGCCACAACCGCCCAAAGAGGATCCCCGTCGTTCTCACACGCCACCCCACCAACCTTCGGATACAACTCATCATCCTCCGACACTTCCGCCATCTACAATCCGACCCCACCACCCAAGGCATTTTTCCATCCCCACCCTTGTCTGCTTTCCGGAGAGACCACTCTCTCCATGACTCCCTTGTTCGCTCCACACTGCCCTCCAACCCCACCACACCCGGCACCTTCCCCTGCAACCGCAGGAAATGCTTCACTTGCCCCCTCACCCCTATCCCAGGCCCCAAGATGACTTTCCATATTAAGCAGAGGTTCACCTGCACATTTGCCAATGTGGTATACTGCATCCATTGTACCCAGTGTGGCTTCCTCTACATTGGGGAAACCAAGCGGAGGCTTGGGGACAGCTTTGCAGAACACCTCCGCTCAGTTCACAATAAACAACTGCACCTCCCAGTCACAAATTGCAGAGTTCTTGGATACGTCGAGTCAAGACCAAGAGATTTATCCACCTTCACTCATTCTAATACTTCCAGCACCACCTTTACTGAGATATGGACTGTCCCCAAGATATCACCATTAACTTTGCCAAGTTCCCAAGTTTTTATGTCTTTCTCCACGGTAAACACAGAGAGAAGTGTTCACTGAGAACCTCACACATCTCCTGCGCTTCCACACATACATGTCCACTTTGGTCCTTCGGGGATCCTATTCTCTCTCTCATTATTCTTTTTCCTTAAATATGCTTAAAGAATCTCTTTTGGGTCACTCTAATCTTCTCAGCCAAAGTTATCTTGTAAACTCCTGTATCCCCTATACACCTCGAGGGATTCCCTCAACCCCAGCAGCCTGCTGTTGAGCCATACCTCCTCTTTTCTGGTCAAAGCCTCGATATTCTTTGTCATCCAGGGTTCCCTCCACTGCCAACTCTTCCCTTCATTCTCATAGGAACATAGATACCTTGAACTCCGAGATATAGAAGATAAGAGCAGAAGGAGGCCATTCAGCCCTTTGAGCCTTCTCTGCAATTCTTCACAGTCATGACTGATCATCCAACTCAATTACCTAATCCTGCATACTCCCCATAACCTTTGATCCCATTTGCTCCAAGTGCGAGATCTAAGTCACTTCATGAATACGTTCAATATGTTGGCATCAACTACTTCCTGCGGTAATGAATTCCACAGGCTCACCACCCTTTGGGTGAAGAAATGTCTCCTCACCTGCGTCCTAAGTCATCTGTCCCGAACCCTCAGCCTATGACCCCATGGTTCTGGACATACTCATCATCTACCCTGCCTAGTCCTGTTAAAATTTTATAAGTTTGTGTGTGATCCTGCCTGAACTCCAGTGAAAACAATCCTAACCTAGTCAATCTCTCCCCATGCATCAGACCCACCCTCACCGGAATCTGCTCGGTAAGCCTTTGCTGCACTCCCTCAAGAGCAGGAGCATCCTTCCTCAGAAAAGGATACCAAAACTGTATACAATATTCTAGGTGTGGCCTCATCAAAGCCCTGTATAACTACAAAAGCACCTCCTTGCTCCTATACTCAGGGGAGGTGAAGGCCTAATGGTATTATTGCTGGACTGTTGACTGAAAGACCAAGATAATGTTTTGGGAACCTGGGTTTGAATCCTGCCATGGCAGATGATAGAATTTCTATTCAAATCTTTAAAAAATCTGGAACTAAGAATCTAATGATGACACCCTCCTTCCCACGAATGAACTTAAAAGAACTCATAGAATTCCAATAGATTTTTCAACTATGATTTCCCCTTCATAAATTCATGCTGACTCTGTCTGATCCTGCTGCTGTTTTCTAACTGCTGCACTCTAAAGTCCTAGATAATGGATTCGAGAATTTACTCCACTACCGATGTTCGGTTTACTGGTCTATAATTCCCTCTTTTCTCTCTACCTCCCTTTTTGAATATTGGAGTGAAATTAGCCACCCTCCAATCTGCAGGGACTGTTCTAGAGTCTTATAGAATCCTGGGAGATGACCACCAATACATCCACTGTTTCTAGAGCTACTTCCTTAAGTACTCTGGGGTGCAGATTATCAGGCCATGGGAATTTATCCACCTTCAATCCAAACAAATTTCCTGTCACACTTTTAAAGGCCTGCCTCTTGTCAGCAGCCCCTTTGGCTGCAAACGAACTACTCCGATCAACCGTTGCAAGCTAGTATCTAATTCCATCAAAATTCACTTTACCCCACTTTAGAACTTGAGCCTATGGGCCAGTTTTGTCTTTCGACATAACTATTTTAAAATTAATAGAACTATGGTCACTGGTCCCAAAGTGCTCCCCCATTCTCACCTCAGTCATCTGTCCTGCCCTATTTCCAAGAGTGGGTAAGTTTTGCCACTTCCCAAATAGGAGCCTCTATGTAGTGCTTGAGGAAACATTCCTAAACACAGTTAACAAGTTCTACCCCCATCTAACCCTGAACACTATGACAGTCACTTTGTTCACCCACTACTGCCAATAATAGCAGAATCATGGTATACAGCATGGTCATGGAACGTAGTGGAAAAAAAGCTGGAGGATTCAAGCAAAAGTGTTAGTTTCCTTCCTAAAGTGAGATTCTTACAAACGTCACAGTTTGTGTGCTTTTAGCTTTGGCTATGGCCTCCTTTCTAAGACTAGGAGATATAGAGATTTTAAGTTACTTAAGGGTGAACAGATCAAGTTTGATGAATAAAATTGAATTCTTTGATGAGGTAAAAGAAGGAATGTTCTTTTAACAGCAGGATGTTGTTGCAGGTTCCGGGATTTAGACGTTTCAGTAAGAACAGAGAAGATAGTAAAAGAGGGGGAGGTGTGGCATTGTTGGTCAAGGACAGTATTACAGTTGCAGAAAGGATGTTTGGGGACTCGTCAACTGTGGTAGTATGGGCTGAGGTTAGAAACAGGAAAGGAGAGGTCACCCTGTTGGGAGTTTTCTATAGGCCCTCAAATAGTTCCAGATATGTAGAGAAAAGGATAGCAAAGATGGTTCTCGATAGCAGTGAGAGAGACAGGGTAGCTCTCATGGGGGATTTTAACTTTCCAAATATTGACTGGGAGCACTATAGTTCGAGTACTATAGATGGGTCAGTTTTCCAGTGTGTGCAGGAGGGCTTCCTGACACAGTATGTAGATGGCCAACAAGGGGTGATGCCACATTAGATTTGGTACTGGATAATGAGCCTGGCCAGCTGTTAGATTTGGAAGTAGGTGAGCACTTTGGTAATAGCGATCACAATTCTGTTATGTTTACTTTAGTGATGGAAAGGGATAGGTGTATACCACTGGGCAAGAGTTATAGCTGGGGGAAAGGCAATTACGATGAGATGAGCCAAGATTTAGGGAGCATAGGATGGGGAAGGAAACTGCACGGGATGGGCACATTAGAAATGTGGAGCTTATTCAAGGAAAAGCTCCTGTATGTCCGAGATGAGTATGTACCTGTCAGGCAGGGGGGAAGCTGTAGAGTGCGGGAGCCGTGGCTTACGAAGGAGGTGGAATCTCTGGTCAAGTGGAAGAAGAAGGCTTATGTTAGGATGAGATGTGAAGGCTCAGTTTAGGGCGCTTGAGGGCTACGAGGTAGCCAGGAAAGACCTAAAGAGAGAGCTCAGAAGAGCCAGGAGGAGACATGCGAAGTTGTTGGCGGATAGGATCAAGGTAAACCCTAAGGCTTTCTATGGGTATTTAAGGAATAAAAGAATGACAAAAGTAAGATTAGGCCCAATCAAGGATAGTAGTGGTAAGTTGTGTGTGGAGTCAGAGGAGATAGGGAAAGCACTAAATGAATATTTTTCAACAGTATTCACTCTAGAAAATGACAATGTTGTCAAGGAGAATACTGAGATACAGGCTATTAGACTAGGTGGGATTGAGGTTCACAAGGAAGAGGTATTAGAAATCCTTCAGAGTGTGACGATAGATAAGTCCCCTGGGCCGGATGGGATTTATCCTAGGATCCTCTGGGAAGCCAGAGAGAGATTGCCGAGCCTTTGGCATTGATCTTTAACTTGTCATTGTCGACAGGAATATTGCCAGACAATTGGAGGATAGCAAATGTGGTTCCCCTGTTCAAGAAGGGGAGTAGAGACAACCCTGGTAATTATAGACCAGTGAGCCTTACCTCAGTTGTTGGTAAAGTGTTGGAAAAGGTTATAAGAGATAGGATTTATAATCATCTGGAAATGAATAAATTGATTAGGGATAGTCAGCACGGTTTTGTGAAGGGTAGGTCGCGCCTCACAAACCTTATTGAGTTCTTTGAGAAGGTGACCAAACAGGTAGATGAGAGTAAACTGGTTGATGTGGTGTAAATGGATTTCAGCAAGGCGTTGGATAAGGTTCCCCACAATAGGCTATTGTACAAAATGCGGAGGAATGGAATTGTGGGAGATATAGCAGTTTGGATCGGAAATTGGCTTGCTGAAAGAAGACAGAGGGTGGTAGTTGATGGGAAATGTTCATCCTGGAGTCCAGTTACTAGTGGTGTACCGCAAGGGTCGGTGTTGGGTCCACTGCTGTTTGTCATTTTTATAAACGCCAACTTTAAGTACATTTAAGTCGTCATTGGACAAGCATATGGACGTACATGGAATAGTGTAGGTTAGATGGGCTTCAGATTGGTATGACAAGTCAGCACAACATCGAGGGCCGAAGGGCCTGTACTGTGCTGTAATGTTCTATGTTCTATAACATGTTAAGTAGATACTTTTCAAACTGGTAGATTATAGACAGCGGCGTTCCCCCAAGAGTCTGTGCTAGGACCACAACTTTTTTTGCTGTAAGTAAATTAATAGAGTTGTAAGGTGCAAAAACAGACTCTTTAGTCTAACTTGTCCAGGTTGACCAGATATCCTATGTTAATCTTGTCCCATTTGCCAGCATTTAACCTATACCTCTCTAACCACTTTCTGTTCATGTACTATTCTGATGCCTTTTAAACGTTGTAATTGTACCAGCCTCCACCACTTCCTGTGGCAGGTCGTTTCATGCATGCACAACTCTCTGCATGAAAATGTTGCCACTTCAGTCCCTGCTATATCTTTCCCCTCTCACCTTAAACCAATGCCTTCTAGTTGTGGACTCTTCTACTCTGGGAAAAAGACCTTGTTCATCCTATCCATGCCCCTCATGATTTTTATAAACCCCTTTAAGATCATGCCTCAACCTGCAACACTCCAGGGAAAATAGCCCCAGCCTATAGCTGAAACCCTCTATCGCTGGCAACATCATTTCTGCGCCCTTTCATGTTTAACAACATCTGTCCTTTAGCAAGGAGAATTTAACACCATATTCCAAAAGTGACCTAACCAATGTCGTGTACAGCTGCAACATGATGTCCCAACTCTGACACTCAATGCTCTGACCAATGTTGGCAAGTGTGCCAGCTGCCTTCTTCATTACCCTGTCAACTTGTGAATCCATATGCAAGGAGCCATGAACCTGCACCCCAATGTCTCTTTGTTTAGCAGCACTTTCTAGGGCCATACCATTAAATACAGCTTGGTGTTACAGAACTTGAATATGCTGAAAAAGAAGAGACGTAATAGAATCGTAGCAGAATCTCTACAGCAGAAAGAGGCCTAATGACACATCGAGTCTGCACTGGCATCCCACCCAGACCCTGTGCCCCACCCTATGCCTGTAATCGTGCTAATCCACCTAGCCTACACATCCCTGGACATTACAGAACAATTTTTAGGAAGCTAATTCACCTAACCTGCACATTTCTAGACTGCAGGAGGAAACCAAACTCCCGGCGGAAACCCACACAGACACGGAAAATGTGCAAACTCCACACAAAAAGTCAGCCTGTTAAAATCACACCCAGGTCCTTGGTACTGTAAGGCAGCAGTGCTAACCACTGAGCCATTGTGCTCACCCTGAAAGACATGTTTTCTTGCATTCATCAGGACATAGAACGTTACAGCACAGTACAGGCCCTTCGGCCTTCAATGTTGCGTCGACCTGTGAAACCAATCTGAAGCCCATCTAACCTACACTATTCCATAATCATCCATATGTTTATCCAATGACCATTTAAATGCCTTTAAACTATGCGAGTCTACTACTGTTGCAGGCAGGGCATTCCATGCTGCCCTTACTACTCTCTGAGTAAAGAACCTACTTCTGACATCTGTCCTATATCTATGACCCCTCAATTTAAAGCTATGTCCCCTCATAGTAACCATCTGCATCCGAGGAAAAAAGCTCTCACTGTCCACCCTATCTAATCCTCTGATCATCTTGTATGTCTCTATTAGGTCACCTCTTAACCTTCTTCTTTCTAACGAAAACAGCCTCAGCCTTTCCTCATAAGACCTTCCCTCCAGACCAGGCAACATCCTGGTATATCTCCTCGGCACCCTTTCCAATGCTTCCACATCTTTCCTATAATGGGCGAGCAGAACTGTATGCAATACTCCCAAGTGCGGCCGCACCAGAGTTTTGTACAGCTGCAACATGACCTCGTGGCTCCGAAAATCAATCCCTCTACCAGAGGATCTCAAGAATACCAAATTTCAAAGGGAGCAACAGTTTATACTGAATGAGAAGAGGGTGCTGATTAGTTGGTATGTGAACTGTGATTGATTAAAATGCTGCCATGCAATAAGCATTAGGAACAATTTAACTGCCAAGCAGTTGTTTAAATTCAAACTAAGCAAGTTGACTCTGATTAGTCATAGCATTGCCAGGGAAATGCACCAGAGAAGGGCTATTCCCAAGCCTTTGTTTAGTGGAAAAACATACAATTTGTAGGCATATTCTTTCTGAGTCTTGTGGATGAATATTTGCATGACCTAGAATGCATATTTAGACCACAGCATGACCCTGACTGATGATCTAAAATTGGATGTTAATCTATTTCTTACAAGAGTCTAGGTTCTGTAGGAAGTGTTGTCCAATAATGGAATTAAAAGTAATATTGGGCACTATGTTTTGAGTTTTGCAAGCACAGTCTGTTTGGTTAATACCCCATCGAGTCTGAACAACTGAAATGGCGTGTTCTTTAAATGTTCCAAAGTCTTCGGGACTATGGTCTGTCTACTGGGCACCACAGGGGAGGCAATGGCCTAGTGGTATTATCGCTGGCCTGTTAATCCAGAGACCCAGATAATGTTCTGGGGACCTGGGTTCAAATCCTGCCATGGCAGTTGCTGAAATTTGAATTCAATAAAATATCTGGAATTAAGAATCTAATGATGACCATGAATCCAATGCCAGGAAAACCCATCTGGTTCACTAATGCCCTTTAGGGAAGGAAACTGCCATCCTTACCTGGTCTGGCCTACATGTGATTCTAGACCCACAGCAATGCGGTTGACCCTGAACTGCCCTCTAGGCAATTAGGGATGGGCAATAAATGCTGCCTAGCCAGGGATGTCCTCATCCTGTTAATGAATAAAAACAAAACACTGGCACAAAACTTTGTATAACACATTCCACTTTGTATGGCAGGTGAAATGTCTCTGCAGCTTGGCAGCAGAATTATTTTAGTGGTGTACACCAATTGTATCATTTCAAAAAGGACCAGCCTGAAACAGCTATTAAAATGTGAGGCTGGATGAACACAGCAGGCCCAGCAGCATCTCAGGAGCACAAAAGTTGACGTTTCGGGGCTCTCTCTGATGACGGGTCTAGGCCCGAAACGTCAGCTTTTGTGCTCCTGAGATGCTGCTGGGCCTGCTATGTTCATCCAGCCTCACATTTTATTATCTTGGATTCTCCAGCATCTGCGGTTCCCATTATCACTGAAACAGCTATTATTTGGTTTTCTTGTGATTCTGCCCTGATGAGAGACAACTTGTTTGTTTTTGCAGCAATATGTCGCTGATTTGAATGTTGGAATGTTGCTGATGTTATTCCCTTTGGAGCAAAGGGTATAAAGGGAATACTTCTGGGGAATTTGCTGGGGTTTCGAGCAGGGGAGTGGGAGTGGGTGCATGGTACATCCAGGGGCCGGCATGGATTCAGTGAGTTGAATGGCCTCCTCTGGAGTCATGACTTTGCAATTAATTTGAAAATGCTCTATGTATGCAAGGTTGGTGTTGTGTTTCAATTTTGTTTTGTGTGTTCTATTTAGAGAATATGTCATATGAAAAGAATATCAGAGTTTAACGTGCTGAGTCAAGGTGGTAATATTTCTATAAGCTAATTTTATGACACTCTAGATGCTCCAGTTGAAAATCAGCTCCTGTTTTGCAGTGGAAATTTGCAATTATTACTGGCACCTTCTTGTTGTCTGTGTGCTAGTTGCACAGATACTTATAACTCAATTGTTCTTTCTTGTTCCCAGCATCCTTACCCTACAGAAGATGAGAAAAGGCAAATAGCTGGTCAGACTAACCTCACCCTCCTCCAGGTCAACAACTGGTGAGTCTTAATTACCCTCAATTTGCTGAGCTCCGTTGTGTACACATCCATTAAATCTAAACTTCTCTTGATTCTTCATGACAATCTCTGATGACCAGTTAATGAACCTGCACTTGTTCTTAGAAGTGCTATTATATACAAGAGTATTACATCCAGAATCCACATAGTGGGAGGTGCAACATGCAGATTATTTCTTGAATGGTAATACAATGATGAGTGGGTGCTGAGGGTTCTGTGCTGGGTCCCTAGCTGTTCACAATGTACATTAATGATTTGGATGAAGGAATTGAATGCAATAACTCCAAATTTGTAAATGACACTAAGCTGGCTGGCAGTATGTACTGTGACAAGGATGCTAAGAAGCTGCAGGGTGACATGGACAGACTGGCTGAGTGGGAAAATACTTGGCAAATGCAGTATAATGTGGATAAATGTGAGGTTACCCACTTTGATTTCAAAAACAGGAAGGCAGATTATTATCTGAATGGCAGTTTAAGGAAAGGTGAGGTGCAATGAGACCTGGGTGTCATGGTGGAACACTCGCTGAAGGCTGGTATGTAGCTGCAGCAGGTAGTGAGGAAAGCAAATGGCATTTTGACCTTCCAAACAAGAGGATTTGAGTATTCAAGAAAGAACATCTTGCTGCAGATATGCAGGGCCTTGCTGAGGCCATACCTTGAACATTGTTTGCAGTTTTGGTCTCCTAGTCCAAGGAACATAAAACATTGAACTGCACAGCACAAAACAGGCCCTTGGCCCACGAAGTTGTGCCAAACTTGTACTCTAAATCTAAGGTCTATCTAACCTCCACCCCGACCTTAGATTATCATCAATGTGCCTATCAAATAGCCGCTTACATACCCCGAATAAGACCGACTCCACGACCCTCTCTGGCAATGCATTCCATGCCCCTACCACTCTGAGTAAAGAACCTAACTCTGGCGTCTCCCCTATATCTACCTCCAGTCACTTGAAAACTATGCCCCCTCATAATAACTACCTGCACCAGAGGAAAAGATCTCTGGTTATCCTCTCTATCTATACCTCTGATCATTTTGTACATCTCTATCAAGTCACCTCTCATCCTTCGTCATTCGAAAGAGAAAAGCCCTTGCTCTCTCAACCTTTCCTCAGAAGACCTTCCCTCCATTCCAGGCAACATCCTGCTAAATCTGCACCTTTTCCAACACTTCCACGTCTTTCCTGTAATGAGGCGACCAGAACTGGACCCAATACTCCAGATGTAGCTGAACCAGGGTTTTGTGTAGCTAGAGCATAATTTCACGGCCCTTGAACTCAATCCCTCTATTAATGAAAGCTCACACACCATACGCCGTCTTAACAACTCTATCCACCTGGGTAGCAGCTTTCAGGGAACTGTGGGCATGAACCCCAAGATCCCTCTGCTCCTCCACACTGCCAAGAATCTTTCCGTTAATCCTGTATTCTGCTTTCAAGTTTGTCCTTCCAAAATGAATCACGTCACACTTTTCAGGCTTAAACTCCACCTGCCACTTCTCAGCCCAGCTCTGCAACCTATCAATGTCCCTTTGTAACCTAGAACAGCCCTCTGCACTGTCTACAACTCGACCCACCTTCGTATGGTCTGTGAACTTACTAATCCACCCTTCCACTGTTTCATCCAAATCATTTACAAAAATCACAAATAGAAGAGGACCTAGAACAGATACTTCTGGTACACCCCTCATAACTGAGCACCGTGTGAATATTCTATCCACCACCAACCTTTGTCTTCTAAGGGTCAGCCAATTCTGAATCCAATGTGCCACATTTCCCCCTATCCTGTGCCTCCTTACCTTCTGCGTGAGCCTACCATGGGGAACCTTATCAAACGCCTTACTTAAATCCATGTATACCACATCCACTACTCTACCTTCATCCATGTGTTTGGTCACCTCTTCAAAGAATTCCCTAAGGTTTGTGAGACATGATCTACCCCTCACAAATCCATGCTGACTTATCACAAATCAAACTGTGCCTTTCGAAGTGATCATAAATTCTATCTCTCAGACCCCTTTCCAATAATTTGCCCACCAGTAATGTAAGACCAACTGCTCTGTAATTTCCGAGGTTATCCCTGTTCCCTTTTTTGAACAGGGGAATGCTTCTCTCCAGTCTTCCGGTACTATACCCATGGACAATGAGAACAAAAAGATCCCTCACTTCCCATAGAATCCTTGGATAAATCCCATCAGGCCCAGGGGACTTATCTATCTTCAACTTCCTCAAAATTCCTAGCACATCTTCCTTACCAACATCCACCTCCTCTAGTCTACCAGTCTGTTTCACAATGTCCTCCCCTGCAACTAGGTCCCTCTCAGTTGTGAATACCAAAGAAAATTATTTATTAAGGACCTGTCCTTTCTCTTTAGGCTCCGTGCACAAATTCCCTTTACAATTCTTGGCCTACCTTATCTGCCAAGGTTTTCTCATGCCCCCTTATAGCTCTCGTAAGCCCTTTTTTCAGCTCCTTCCTGGATAACTTGTATCCCACTCGAACCTTTTCCACTCCTTGTTTCCTAACCCTTTTCTAAGCATCCTCCTTCCTCTTAACCAGTCGTTCGACTTCTCTTGAGAACCAAGGCTCCCTCACTCTACCGCATCTTCCTGCCTGCTAGGGACAAGCATGTTGAGCACACGCTGTCTGCATTCCTTAAACAATCTCCACATTTCTATAGTGCTGTTCTCTGACAGCATCTGTTCCATTTTATGTTACCCAGTTCTTGCCTAACTGAATTATAATTACCCTTACCCCAATTAGAAACCTTACCCTGCTGTATGTACCTGTCTTTTTCCACCAGTACTGTAAAAGTAATAGAGTTATGATCGCTACCACCAAAATGCCGTCCTACCAACAGGTCTAACACTTGGTCCGGTTCATCGCCAAGCACCAAATGCAAAGTGGCCTCTCTTCGTGTTGGTCTATCTTCATACTGTGTCAGAAATCCTTCCTGAATGCACTGGACAAAATCCGTTCCAACTCAACTATTACAAGTAAAAAGTTTCCAATCAATATTTGGAAAGTTGAAGCCACCCATGACTACAACCCTGTCACTTCTGCACCTTTCCAGTATCTGCCTCCCAATCCGCTCCTCCACTTCTCTGAAACTATTAGGGGGTCTGTAAAAAAGCCCCAGTAAAGTGACTGTTCCATTCTTGTTCCTGACTTCAACCCAAACTGACTCTGTAGACATATCATTCTCAACCTGCCTTTCAGAAGCTGCTATACTCGCCCTGGCTAGCAATGCCACTCCCCCACCTTTTTTACCACCCTCCCTATTTCTTTTAAATCTTCTAAATCCCAGAATTTCCAACAACCATTCCTGTCCCTGAGTTCCCCAAATTTCTGTAATGGCCACAAATTCGTTGTTCCAAGTACTGACCCATGCTCCAAACTCATCCACCTTATTTCTGATACTTCTAGCATTGAAGTATATACACCTCAAACCACCTCGGTGTCCGCAATTACACTCCATCGACTGTATTTCTTTATTAACAACCCTGTTGTGTCTGTTGGAACGCTGATTACCTCATCCTCTGAATTACAAATCCGGTTCCCCATCTCCTGCCAAATTAGGTTCAACCATCCCATACCACTCAAGCAAACCTCCTTCCCAGGATATTTGTGCCCCTCCAGTTCAGCTGCAACCCATCCTTACTGTACAAGTCCCACCTTCCTCAGAATGTGCTCCAATTATCCACATAATGGAAGCCCTCCCTCCAACACCAGCCCTGTAGCCACATGTTTAGCTGCACTCGCTCCCTGTTTCTCACCTCATTATCACGTGGCACTGGTAGTAATCCAGAGATAACTACCCTGTTTGTCCTGGACTTCAGCTTCCAATCTAACTCCCTGTACTCGTTTTTCACATTCTCAGTCCTTTTTCTACCTATGTCATTGGTACCGATGTGCACCATGACTGCTGGTTGCGCACCCAATCCCCTTCAGGATCTTGAAGAGACAATCCGAAATGTCATGGGCCCTGGCACCCCGGAACAACAATCCATTCGGACATTCTTACTTTTGAGGAAGTTTAGTGACGGTTCACCAGACTGATTCCCAGGATGGCAGGACTGACATATGAGGAAAGATAGGTTCGACTGGATTTGTATTCACTGGAATTTAGGAAAATGAGGAGGGAATCTCATAGAAACAAATAAAATCCTGAATGGACTGGGCAGGCTAAATGTTCCCAATGTTGGGGAAGTCTAGAACTAGGGATCATAGTTTAATAATAAAGGGTAAGTCATTGAAGACAGAGATGAGTAAGAATTTGTTCACTCCAAGAGTTGTGAACCTATGGAATTCTCTTCCATGGGAAGCTGTTGGAGCTGGTTCATTAGATATATTCAAGAGGCAGTTGGACATGACCCTTGCAGCCAAAGCGATGAAACGGTATGGAGAGAAAATAGAATGGGATACTGAGATTGCATGATAAGCCATGATCATGTTGAGTGGTGGTGCAGACTTAAAGAGTCAAATGGCCTACTCATGCACCTATTTTCTATGTTTCTATGTCTGAGGTTGGAAATTGTAGATTTACAAAGGAACTCGGCTGCCTAGGCTAACATGCAGGTGGATCAAGCTGTCAGGAAGACCAATGATTTGTTCGTCCTCATTGAAAGAGGATAGAAGTAGTGAAGTCTTGCTTGGCTAGGCTGCACCCAGAGTACTGTGTGCCGTTTTGGCCTCCTTATCTCAAGCAAGATATTATTGTCATAGATTGTGAAACAATGGTTCATTCAACAGACCCAGGGTGATGGGACTATTGTATGAGGAGAGATTGAACAAACTGAGCCTGGATTGAGAATTTGGGAAAGTGATGGTGATCTCATTGAAATTTGCAAAATACTTGGAGGGAGAGACAGGATGGACACAGGTAAGATGTTTCCCCTAGTCCTTGAGCCTAAAACCAGGGGATACAATTTAAAAGTAAAGGGGACATCATTTAGGTCTGGGATGAGGAGGAATTTGTTTAATCAGAGGGTCACCTTTGGAATTTTCTACACCCAGAAAACCATGAAAGCTCAGGCTTTGAGTATATTTAAGTTAGAGATTGAAAGATTTCTGATGACCAGTGGTGGATAGGGTTTTGGAGATGGGTAGGTAAGTTTGTTCAGCCATAATCATAGTGAATTGTAGGGCAGGCCTAACCCTGTTTCTGTGACAGAGCCGGTGTGATTAGACTAGAATATGGTAAGGAACTGATACTGTTGCATGTGTAATGTTATGCTGAGTTGCTGTATATTTGTTCTTAGGTTTATCAATGCTCGCCGGCGGATTTTGCAGCCCATGCTCGATGCCAGTAATCCAGACACTCCACCCAAGGCCAAGAAAATCAAGACACAAAGTCGCCCAGTGCAGCGATTCTGGCCAGATTCAATTGCTGCAGGCGTAGCTCAGCAACACGTAACCAGTATTACCGTATCAGACAGTAAGTCAGTCACACTTGATCAAACTGGACAACTTGTAGTTCCTTTTGTTCATTCATGGGATGTGAGCATCACTGGCTGGGCCAGCATTTATTGCCATTCCTTAATTGTACTTAGGAAAGTAGTGGTGAGCTGCATTCTTGAACTGTTGAAGTATGTGCAGTGTCGGTGCATTCACAATGATTGTAGGTGACATTTCCAGAGTTTTGACCCAGTGACAGTGAAAGGACACTGATATATTTCCAAGTCAGGATGGTATGTGGTTTGAACAGGAATATGTAAGCAGTGGTGGTCCCATGTGTCTACTTAGCAGATGCTGTTGGAGGATCCTTGGTGAATTTCTGCAGTGCATCTTGTAGATTGTACAGGTTACTGCTACCAAGTGTCATCGATGGAGCGAGTGAATATTAAGGATGTTAGATATGGAGCTAATCAAGCAGCCTGCTTTGTCCTGGAATGTGTTAAACTCTTCATGTGTTATTGGAGTTGCACTCACCCAGGCAAGTATAAAGTGATCCATCACATTTTGTGCTTTATAGATGATGAACAGACTTTGCAGACTCAGGAGCTGAGTTAATTACAGCAAAATTCATAAAATCACGGAAGTGGTATGCTGCAGAAGGAGACTATTTCACCCATTGTGCCTGCACTGAATCTTCAAATAAGCAACCTTGTGCCAAAAATAATGGGAACTGCAGATGCTGGAGAATCCAAGATAACAAAGTGTGAAGCTGGGTGAACACAGCAGGCCAAGCAGCATCTCAGGAGCACAAAAGCTGATGTTTCAGGCCTAGACCCTTCATCAGAGAGGGAGATGGGGTGAGGGTTCTGGAATAAATAGGGAGAGAGGGGGAGGCAGGCTGAAGATGGAGAGAAAAGAAGATAGGTGGAGAGGAGAGTATAGGTGGGGAGGTAGGGAGGAGATAGGTCAGTCCGGGGAAGACGGACAGGTCAAGGAGGTGGGATGAGGTTAGTAGGTAGGAAAGGGAGGTGCGGCTTGGGGTGGGAGGAAGGGATGGGTGAGAGGAAGAACAGGTTAGGGAGGCAGAGACAGGCTGGGCTGGTTTTGGGATGCAGTGGGGGGGAGGGGATGAACTGGGCTGGTTTTGGGATGCGGTGGGGGAAGGGAAGGTTTTAAAGCTGGTGAAGTCCATATTGATACCACTGGGCTTCAGGGTTCCCAAGCGGAATATGAGTTGTTGTTCCTGCAATCTTTGGGTGGCATCATTGTGGCACTGCAGGAGGCCCATGATGGACATGTCATCTAAAGAATGGGAGGGGGAGTTGAAATGGTTCGCGACTGGGAGGTGCAGTTGTTTATTGCGAACCGAGCGGAGGTGTTCTGCAAAGCGGTCCCCAAGCCTCCGCTTGGTTTCCCCAATGTAGAGGAAGCCACACCGGGTACAATGGATACAGTATACCACATTGGCAGATGTGCAGGTGAACCTCTGCTTAATATGGAAAGTCATCTTGGGGCCTGGGATAGGGGTGAGGGAGGAGGTGTGGGGGCAAGTGTAGCACTTGCTGCGGTTGCAGGTGAAGGTGCCGGGTGTGGTGGGGTTGGAGGTGAGTGTGGAGCGAACAAGGGAGTCATGGAGAGAGTGGTCTCTCCGGAAAGCAGACAAGGGTGGGGATGGAAAAATGTCTTGGGTGGTGGGGTCGGATTGTAGATGGCGGAAGTGTTGGTGGATGATGCGTTGTATCCGGAGGTTGGTGGGGTGGTGTGTGAGAACGAGGGGGATCCTCTTTGGGCGGGTGTGGCGGGATGTGAGGGATGTGTTGCAGGAAATGCAGGAGACGCGGTCAAGGGCGTTCTCGACCACTGTGGGGGGAAAGCTGCGGCCCTTGAAGAACTTGGACATCTGGGATGTGCGGGAGTGGAATGCCTCATCGTGGGAGCAGATGCGGCGGAGGAATTGGGAATAGGGGATGGAATTTTTGCGGGAGGTTGGGTGGGAGGAGGTGTATCCTAGGTAGCTGTGGGAGTCGGTGGTCTTGAAATGGACATCCGCATGCAGATGGCCTCAAGGCCCTCCGCTTCTTCCTGTCCCGCAGGCCCGACCTGTCCCCCTCCACCGACACCCTCATCCGTCTATTCAAACTCGTCCTCACCCTCAACAACTTCTCTTTCGATTCCTCCCACTTCCTACAGACAAAGGGGTTGGCCATGTGCACCTGCATGGGCCCCAGCTATGCCTGCCTCTTTGTAGGTTACGTGGAACAGCCCCTCTTCCGCACCTACACAGGCCCCAAACCCAACCTCTTCTTCCGGTACATTGATGACTGTATCGGCGACGCCTCTTGCTCCCCAGAGGAGCTTGAACAGTTCATCCACTTCACCAACACCTTGCACCGCAACCTCAAATTCACCTGGGCCATCCCCAACACATCACACACCTTCCTGGACCTCTCAGTCTCCATCTCAGGCAACCAGCTTGTAACTAATGTCCATTTTAAGCCCACCGACTCCCACAGCTACCTAGAATACACATCCTCCCACCCACCCTCCTGCAAAAATTCCATCCCCTATTCCCAATTTCTCCGCCTCCGCCGCATCTGCTCCCAGGATGAGACATTCCACTCCCGCACATCCCAGATGTCCAAGTTCTTCAAGGACCGCACCTTTCCCCCCACAGTGGTCGAGAACGCCCTTGACCGCGTCTCCCACATCTCCCGCAACACGTCCCTCACACCCCACCCCGCCACAACCGCCCAAAGAGGATCCCCGTCGTTCTCACACACCACCCCACCAACCTCCGGATACAACGCATCATCCTCCGACACTTCCGCCATCTACAATCCGACCCCACCACCCAAGACATTTTTCCGTCCCCACCCTTGTCTGCTTTCTGGAGAGACCACTCTCTCCATGACTCCCTTGTTCGCTCCACACTCACCTCCAACCCCACCACACCCGGCACCTTCACCTGCAACCGCAGGAAGTGGCTACACTTGCCCCCACACCTCCTCCCTCACCCCCATCTCAGACCCCAAGATAACTTACCATATTAAGCAGAGGTTCACCTGACATCTGCCAATGTGGTATACTGTAACCAGTGTACCCGGTGTGGCACCCTCTACATTGGGGAAACCAAGCGGAGGCTTGGGGACCGCTTTGCAGAACACCTCCGCTCGGTTCGCAATAAACAACTGCACCTCCCAGTCGCGAACCATTTCAACTCCCCCTCCCATTCTTTAGATGACACATCCATCATGTGCCTCCTGCAGTGCCACAATGATGCCACCCGAAGGTTGCAGGAACAGCAACTCATATTCCGCCTGGGAACCCTGCAGCCCAGTGGTATCAATGTGGACTTCACCAGCTTCAAAATCTCCCCTTCCCCCACCGCATCCCAAAACCAGCCCAGCTCATCCCCTCCCCCCTACTGCAGCCCAAAACCAGCCCAGCCTGTCTCTGCCTCCCTAACCTGTTCTTCCTCTCACCCATCCCTTCCTCCCACCCCAAGCCGCACCTCAATTTCCTACCTACTAACCTCATCCCACCCCCTTGACCTGTCCGTCTTCCCCGGACTGACCTATGCTCTCCCTACCTCCCCACCTATACTCTCCTCTCCACCTATCTTCTTTTCTCTCCATCGTCGGTCCGCCTCCCCCTCTCTCCCTATTTATTCCAGTTCCCTCTCCCCATCCCCCTCTCTGATGAAGGGTCTAGGCCTGAAACGTCAGCTTTTGTGCTCCTGAGATGCTGCTGGGCCTGCTGTGTTCATCCAGCCTCACACGTTGTTAACCTTGTGCCAATCTTCTTTTTCCCATTTCTTTTCTTACTCTTCCTATCCAAGTAACCATCTTATGCCCGTTTCATTGCCTCAGTTGAACCCACATTTCGGAACAGTGCGTTCCAGGCCCTAACTACTTATGATGTGATAAAGTTTTTCTTCACTTCATCTTCATTTCTTTTGAAGATCACTTTGAATCTGTGCCATCATTCTTGCTCCTTTTACGAACAGGAACAGCTTCTCCCTATCTATTGTATCCAGCTCTCATGATTGTGAAAACCTCTCTTAAAACACCGCTCCAAGGAGAAAAGTCCCAACTTTCTCAATCTATCCTCATGACTGTCACTCTCATCCCTGGAACTATTCTTGTAAACTGCTTCTGCACTCTCTCCAATGAATACACACATCTTACAACTTGTACAGAACTGTACACAGTACTCCAAATTAGGTCCATCAAGTGTCAATTTCACATAACCTCCTTGCTCATGTACTCTGTGCCCCAATTAATAAAACTCTTATAGCCTGACTGTTTATATAGTGGTGTAGTTCAGTCTCTGGTCAATGGTAACCCTCCAGCATTTTGATAGTGGGGGATTCAGTGATGGTAATGCTATTCAATGTCAAGGGAAGATGTTTAGAACATAGAACATTACAGCGCAGTACAGGCCCTTCAGCCCTCGATGTTGCGCTGACCTCTGAAACCAATCTGAAGACCATCTAACCTACACTATTCCATTATCATCCATATGTTTATCCAATGACTGTTTAAATGCCCTTAAAGTTGGCGAGTCTACTACTGTTGCAGGCAGGACATTCCACGCCCTTACTACTCTCTGAGTAAAGAACCTACCTCTGTTTAGAATTTCTATTGTGGGAATTGGTCACTGCCTGGCACTTATGTTGCACAAATGTTAATTTCTGCTTGTTAATCCAAGCGTGGATATTGTCTATGTCTTGCTGAGTATGAGCATGGACCTCTGCGATATCTGAAAAGTCTCGAATGGTGCTAAACATTGTGAAATCATCCGCGAACATCCCCACTTCTGACCCTATTATAGAGGGAAGTTTATTGATTTAGCAGCTGAAGATGGTTTGGTATAGGGCAAAGATGTCTTGGAACTGAAATGATTGAACTCCAACAAGCACAACCATTTTCCTTTGCACCAGATATGACTCCAACAAGTGGAGAGTTTGTTCCCAGATTCCCATTCATGCAGTTTTGTTAGGTCTCCTTGATACCACACTCAGTCAACTGCTGCCTTAAAGTCTCGGCAATGTTCTCTCTACCCTGCCTGGGTGTGCATATCCACCGCTGCTGTGATGTTCCATGCACGGCAATCAGCGTCAGCACTCCGATCGCGGCGTAGAAGTTGCTGCCATGTCTGTGCCTCAGAGGCCCACACAACCAGTAAGAAAATGAGAGGAAATGCTGTTCCAAGGGCAGTTACTTTTCTACTCTTTGAAGTTTGCCTGTTTTGTCTGTGTAAGGACTCAGGCTTTAAGGAGGTCAGGAGCTAAGTGACCTTGAGCATCAGTGAGGAGGTTATTTCTGTGGAAGTGCTGCTTTATAGCACTGTCAACAGAATAGGCCAACAGGACAGAAATTTGCCTGGTTGCTTTTGTCCTATTTGTTGTGTAGAAGAATACCTTGGCAATTTTCAACATTGTCGGGTGCATACCAATGTTGTAACTGTACTGGAAGAGCTTGGCCAGGGACGCAGCAAGTTCTGGAGCACTCACCTTCAGTACTATTGCCAAAATGTTATCAGGGCCCATAGTCTTTCCAGTGTCATGCCTGAGGCCACCTTTTCATATCTTGTGGAGAGAATTATACTTGTGTGAAGTTTTGCATCTGTGATGATGGCAGCCTCAGGAGGAGTCTGAGACAAATCATTCACTTGACGCTTCTGGCTGGAGATTGTGAATGACTTGCTGAGTTTCCCCCAACATTGAGGATGGGCATGTTTGGGGAGCATCCTCCTCCAATGAGTTATGCAAATGTCCATTAACATTCAAAACCAGATATGGCAGGACTGCAGAGTTTAGATCAGATCCATTTGTTCTGGGATATCTTTGCTTTTTCTACCCCTTTTTTCACAAATTGGCACGGAAGTGGTCATGTTGTAGTTTCACTAGACTGAAATCTTGTTTTTACATATACCCAGTGCTGCTCCTGGCAGGCTCTTCTGCATTCTTTATCGAACCAGAGTTGATCTTTAAAATGTCACAAACAGGCACAGAAAATAATTGAGAAAGCTAATGGAATGCTAGCTTTTATATCTAGAGGACTGGGTTAGGGTTAGGGTTTTTATATCATAAGGATGCAGAAATAATGCTGCAGCTATACAAAACCTTGGTTAGACCCCATTTGGAGTACTGTGAGCAGATTTCTTATTATTCATTCATGGGATAAGGGAATTGCTGGCCAGGCGAGCATTTATTGCCCATTGCAAATTGCATAGAGGGCAGTTAAGAGTCAACCACATTGCAGTTAAGAGTCACATGTAGGTCAGACCAGGTAAGGAAGGCAGTTTCCTTCCCTAAAGGACATTAGTGGACCAGATGGATTTTTCCAACAATAAACAACAGTTTCATGGTCATCATTCTTAATTCAAGATTTTTACTTCACTATATGCCATGGCAGGATTTGAATATGGGTCCCCAGAACATTTCCTGGGTCCCGTGATAATTCGCTGGGCCATTGTGTTCCATGTGTGCATCTCACCTTAGGAAAGATATATTGGCCTTGGAAGGAGTACAGCATAGATTTACAAGAATAACACCTGGACCTCAGGGGTTATGTTATGAGGAGAGATTATTCAAATTAGGCCTGTTTTCTCTAGAATTTAGAAGGTTAAGGGGTGATGCGATTAAAGTCTTCAAGATAATAACAGGAAAGTACAGGGTAGATAATCTTTCCAGTGGTTTGAAATTCTAGAACCAGGGGACATGCTCTGAGAATTAGGGCCAGATGCTCAGGAGAGATGTTAGAAAGCACTTGTACACACAAAGGGTGGTAAAAGTTTAGAACTGTCTTCCACAAACTGCAGGTAATGCTAGATCAGTTATTAGTTTTAAATCCGAGTAGGCAAATTTTTGTTCAGCAATGGGATTCAAAGATATGGGCTAAAGGCAGGTATATGAAGGTCGGCCACACATTGGCCACGTTCTCATGGAATCGTGGAACAGGCTGAAGGAACTGAAGGCCTACTCTAGTCCGTATGTTTCTACGCTTGGTGGAAATTGCCGGGCCATGAGGATACAGATTGTGGTTGAAAACACTTCACGCTGAAGCTGTTAATGGCCCACAGTGCCTCCTGGTACCCAATTTTGGTTGCTGGATCAGTTTGAAATCCATCCCATTTAGCACCGTGCTAGTCCCACACAAAACGATGGAGGATATTCTAAATGTGAAGGCAGGACTTTGTCTTCACAAGGACTGTGCGGTCTTCACTCCTACACATACCATCATGGACAGGAGCATCTGCAGCACACATGTTGGTAAGGATGGGTTTTTCCCTCTTCTTGGTTTCCCGAACACTTGCTGCAGACCAAGTTTGGCAGCTGTGTCCTTTAGAACTTGACCAACTCAATCAATTGTGTTTTCATTGAGTCACTGTTGGTAATGGACATTGAAATCACCGACCCAGAGTACATTCTACATCTTGCCACCCTCTGTGCTTTCTCCAAGTCATGTTCAATGTGGAAGAGTACTGATTCAACAACAAATGGGAATCAGTAGGTGATATTCACTACATGGTATCCTTGCCCATGTATGACTTGATACCACTTGACTTCATGGGATCATCAGTCAATGTTGAGGATCCCATGCAACTCACTCCTAGCTGTATGCCTCTGTGCCAACTATTTCTGCTGATCAGTTCTGATGGTGAGATGGCAGATACCTAGAGATGGTGATAGTGTTGTCTGGGACATTGGCTGCATATGATTCTGTGAGAATGACTATTGAGGCTGTTGTTTGACTGTTCTGTGACAGCTCTTCCAATTTTGGTGCAAATCAAAGTAAAATACTGTGGATGCTGGAAATATGAAACCAACACAGAGAATGCTAGCGAGACTCAGCAGGTGTCAGCATCTGTGAAGACAGAAGAATCAGTCCAGAATTAAAGCATTAACTTTGTCTCTCTCTCCCCAGATGCTGCCAGACCTGCTGAGTTTTTCTAGCATTCTTTGTGTTTTTTTGGCATGAGTCCCTGTGTTAGTCAGGATTTACTGGGCAGGGTGTGCCTTTGTCACTTCTAGCATCTTGACTATATCAATGGTCCAAATTTATTCTTATTCACTTTTTCTGTAGCAGTTTGTTGTAACTGAGTGTCTTACAATTTCAAATGGTTGTTAAGAGTTAACCACGTTGCTGTGACCTGATTCAAATGGAGGTTGGACCAGATAAAGACGATAGACTTCCATTCCAAGAGGACATTAGTGAACTAGTTAGACTCACTAATCTGATAATTTCATGGTCATCAATCCTGTTAAAACTGTGCTTTGGTTCCAGATATATCAATTTTGTTGGTTTTAATTTCCCTGGCCACACCTGTGAAGTTTGATCT
The DNA here is from genome assembly GCF_030684315.1 of Stegostoma tigrinum. Classification (NCBI taxonomy): domain Eukaryota; kingdom Metazoa; phylum Chordata; class Chondrichthyes; order Orectolobiformes; family Stegostomatidae; genus Stegostoma; species Stegostoma tigrinum. The sequence goes on from NC_081365.1 coordinate 559,771, forward strand.
TACATCTCCAGAACATCAGCGAGATGTCTGCATTATTAATACAGTAACATTACCAGTAGGCTATTGCTTCCTTATTTACTCACAGCATGGGGTCTTTAATTGCTGTCCCTGCCATAAACACTCTGTAGTTTGAAACTCATTGTCTAGCTGAATGATGTGTGGATTAATTGCCTTACATCCCTTTGCAGGTGCAATGGTCTCAATATCAAGTCCAGTGAATGTAAATGTGGACAGTCTGCAGTCTTTGTCGTCTGATGGAGCAACACTGGCTGTACAACAGGTTATGATGGCCGGACAAAGTGGAGAGGATTCTGGCAACAGTGTCGAGGAAGACGACAGTGATCTGTCTGCAACAAACATTAGTGGCCTGGCCTTGGACAACAGCGACTCACTGCAGTAGGCCCAACACAGAGAGAAGCCATGAGAAATGGAAGAAGGACTGGCCATGTATTTTTATTCTTTGCACTCAGTGCATTTTATTTGTGACGTATTTTATATATAGGTAGGAGAGCGCACTTTTCTATCTCACCTTGTATTCAATGAATGGGGCTTTAAATACTCTCACATTGAACTAGTTGTTTTAATGTGGACAGACAGTAAACTTGTTTCACCGGATCGATGTGCAGACTGAATCAGAAGTGTATCAACTTCATGTGTGAGTGGTCTGTTTTATCCACTCAGAAATAACTGGCCATAATTTAAAGGTGATTTGAAGAAACTCTTTACCTAGTTCTCCAACTGACAATAGAATTATTGGATCAAATCCTGCTTTTTTTTATTTTGGTTGATGAATTTTATTGTCAACAGCATTTTGCAGCGAACACCAAGTTTAGTTTGTTTAAACTATGGGTTTCAGTTTGAACTGAGCCCAACTTCAGGTAGGCACAAAAACATCTTGTTTGGCTAGGAGTTAATATTTCAACAGTTTCCACTGACAGTGCCAGGTGGAGATAAGTTCTGGTCAGAGTCTGGTGCTAAGTAGCTGTAAACTCTGTTCACATTGTACAATAATGAAAAGATATGTTACTAATGCATTTTCTTTCAGTTTCCTGGGTTAGTACAGGAGCACAATGAGCAATCTTTGACTTTAAGGTTGGTCTGTCCACTTTTGTGCAGTTCCAAATGAAGCAAAAGTTCATAATGTCTATATTTCCTCTTGCCTCAACTCTTTGTTGACTACCAGGACTGAAACAACTGGAGCTCCACAATCTCGATCGTTAATGAAGGGAAGTGGGGAGGAGTGGGGAAGCAAATCATCTCCATGTTCATGGTACATATGCTAACTGGTCTGGTTTGGTGATTCTACAGTGCGAGTACTGTATATGAAGCTGATGTGTAACACACCCAAACTGTTTGAAAAGAGGCATAGTGCATACAGAAGGAGTATCTCATATATATCATGCAGAATCCCATCTATGGCACGTCCCCTTTGCATCATTGACAGGAAGGCCAGTATAAAGGCCAGCATTATTGGACGTGTTTGTTCTATTCTGCTTCTTCCAGCTTTAGTAATTTTATTTGACCAACTCTAAAATCCTGATATTTTGTCTGTCATTAACAAAAATAATAATGTAAACTTTGTATACTTTAAACATCCTGCTGGTAATTGCTGTACCATTGCAGTAAAACTGAGCAGTAATCATCTCCTTTCTATAGCCTTTCCATTTAGATTGACCCTGCATAGGCCGACAATTTACTTAACTCAACCACAAATAAAGTCCCACTCCATTCTTCCATTTGCCTGTTCTATTTTACCTTGTTTTCTTGAAGTTCACATAAGGGATTACCCTGATAAGTTGACAATCAGTCTTTGTTCTGCCCTTACCTCACCAATTCAAAAAGTTCCATATATTTTAGCATCTTTTTTCAACTTTTCCTACAAGATTCAAAATAACTGGGCCCAGCTTTTTACGGATTTGGGCCGAATCAGGATCTGGAGCAGTTTTCAAATGGCAGTGGGTATCCAAATATGGAGCCCAGCCACATTTTCAACAGATTCCCTGTTTGCAACGGAAAAAGGGCAGGGTGTGAATCCCCAATTCAGCAGGGCCTTTTGAAACATTGATTATGTCAATGAAATCTCTGTGGGCCCAGAGGTATCGATATAAACAGGTAGGACCCATATTTGCTATCTACTTTCCACTGCTTTTCACCCTGAAGACTTTGTCTGATTCCATAGCCTTCAGCCTCTCAATTCTTTAGGTGAACCTAGATGGATGAATTTCAAAAGCCTGTCTGCTGCTCAAGCCTGACCCCAGCCCAGGGCACTTAGGCGCCAGGTGATTTCTGTCTTGTCAGAGTCAGCTGACAGTATATGTTAGATTTGAACATGTGAATCCCTTGGCTCAATACCAACAGTATATTTAATCACTCAGCTAGAAGGGGCTCATTTAATTTTTATTTGACTCATTTATAAAACAGAAAATAAGTATTATACTAGTTTTAAAATATATTCTTGTTATGATACTATAAGCTAACTGCTGTTTTCACAGTGAGGGGTGTGTGTGTGTGTGTGTGTGTGTGAGAGAGAGAGAGAGAGACACTGAATATCCATATGTGACAGGCCAGGTGAGTCTGTCTGTTATTCTATATTGAGTGTTAATCCATGGGCTTCCTCAAAAGCGTCTGGCACTAGGACACACCACCTTACCTATGTCATCGCACATCCTACATCACATTTGCAGAATTAGCACCACTAATCAGCCTCCAACATAATGCCAGAAAACAGCTGCCAGGAAAAAATGAGAAGCTCAACAAGTCCATTTCTAGTTTTGAAAGGTGTGGACTATCTGTTCAGAAACTGGTGCCCGCAGGCTGAACACTAAATATTTCTGATTCTGACCAGAGAAATAGGGCATGAAGTGAACCAATGTGCATTGAATACAGCCATTCAAAGACTAAGTAACAAATTCTTAGAATTTTTCACACAGGGAGAGAAGCAGGGAGAATACTGAATCCACCAACTTAAATCCTTAATTGTGCCTTTTTGTGTAGTTAGTTCAGAACCAGGTGTACCCAGTGTAGCTGCTTGCTATCAGGTGATAAGCCTGGCTTACATGAGGGAATATGGGAAAGAATGCTTTCTTGGAGATTTGTCTGGATCTGTTTAACTACCATTTAATCTGCTTGTTAAGAAAGAAGACATTTTTAAACCTGGAACCACCTTTCAGTCATGTGTCTTCAGTGGCTATCTTACGCTCCAGTGTTTTAAAATGAGATAACATAGTGCTTGAATATTGCTGAAAAGTCACATTTTTTTGAAGCTTTATATCTTGTCCTCATCAGGACAATTCGTAAGAATATCAATTCCAGACAAAAACCAATATGTATAGATTTGGTGTCCATTTGCCAACAGGTTAACCCTCTCCTCTCATGCTAAATGATGTTCTTCTGCTTGAATTTGGATTCTTGCAAAATTTCCTGGTGATTGCAAGCTGAAAAGTTTCAACGAAATGTAACTTTATTAGTTGTACTAAAATGACTACTCATACAGTGTTTGTTAATTCCTTACTTTGTTTAATATGAACACGAACACAGTGAAAGTTAACTGTTTAGGCTCACTTGTTAAATCCCAAAACAAAATAGAGGATTGTGTAGGCTGCCTTGCATGGAGTGAAGAATGGTGTCATATTGTATTAGTATATTCAGCCAAAGCAGTGTTGCATGGTGAGTCTCAATTCTGATGAGGTGGTGAGAATTGGCCCTTGTAAGTAAAGCTGTAAGTTTACGTTTCAATGAGGGTTAAACATTGTGCTTCAATGGATCATGCTTGTGCAATCAGTAACTGGTTTCAAATTATAGGTTAATTAATTAATAAGTAATCTGTGTATTTATTCAGGTCCACCTACCCCTGTTTTCTCTGATTCACTGCCCATTTCTTTACATGACACAAAAGAAAGTCAGCCTTACAAACTAGCTTTAAGAATTTGGGATAACTCAAAGGTGCTTTTAGTAGCTCGTACGTATTGTGAACAGGAGGACCTCAAATTCGTACAGCATTCAGTGCACTGCAGCTTGACCTTTTAAAACTGACCCAAACCAGATGCTGAGCTGAGTTGATTTTTGATTAGCATAAAATCAAAACCAAAATTCTCAAGAAGGATTCAGGTTCTTTTCAACTCTGTGCTGGTCTGATAAATTCATTTTTCAGCTGTCTGAGCTGCCCAGAGGGAGAGTTTCAGACTTGAACTGTATCACAGTTACACAGGGATAGTTTTAACATTTGGACACTGTGCAAAGTGATTTTAAAACCTTCCTCAGCTTTGGCAGAGGAATAAAGCAGTTCTTCCCACACCTTCCAGTAAATGCATACTCATTTAAACTCACTTGCATACTCACAAACACATTCACACAACTCATGTACACACAGCCACAAGTGCAGACTCTCACATGCACATGCTAACACGCACGCTGTCACTCACACAAGCTTAGTGTTTTCCTGAGGTCAGAGGCACATCAGAGCCAAGAACCAAAGCTGACTCTGTGGGCTGCCAGTGATTGATCAGACCTGTTGAGCAGCTGGCAGTAGATGGACAATCAGTGGGTTTGTGGGGTTAATTTATGTAAATATATTATTGATGTTTTTTGTCAGTAAACAGTTTTCATCTTTAAGGAATCATTGAATAAAGACGAATACTTGTAATGGAAAGAGTAAAGGGAGAGACAGGAAGGGTTGAGATGCTGGTGAGTGGAGAAGAGGACACTGGGGAAAGGGTAAGGAGGAAGAAAACAGGAAGCAGGGGATGGGGGTAAATAGCAGAGCTTGAAGGAGATTAGACAAGGGCAGAGGAAGGTGAGAGCAGGAGGATGCAAGGTTGGGGCCGAGGGCATCTTCACCAAACTGATGATAATTGTACACTTATTCCCTTTAACCATTAAGGGAAATTTAAATTAAATGAGTTATTTATTTTTGGCAGCGTATAAAACTCATGAGCAAAACCCTTCCTCAGCTCTGTATGAGTCACCGATCATCGTTGGCCACATCCATAGTGTCCTGATGCCTGAAAAGTGTCTCCCCCTGCTGGGTCCTCTCGGTAACACCCAACTGACCAGCGTACAGAGGGCAGAACAGACCCTGAAATGACACTGCAGTTTTCCCTGAAGTGTGGCAGTGTTGACATTAATAACTTGGAAGAGCTTGCTACCAATCAAGTTAAATCACACACTGAATCCAAACATCTAATAATGAGGCAGAGCAACAGCTGAGGAGGAAAAGAAAGAATGAAATCCGGATCCCTCCAGTTCAGGGAACATCCTGCCAATCTGCCCAGAAATCTGTGGGTCAGGAATCAGCCTATTCAGTCAGTCACTTGAACACCCAGAGCGGAAACTCACCATCCTGAACAGATATCAGTCTTAAATTGAAGAACTGCCAGCGCTGATCGGGTTAGTTGCAGCTTGTAGCTTGACCTGACCTGGATTGTGGCTTTGTTTTGGATGTGAGATCTTTGGATATAATTCCTGTTGTAGATTTAGAATTGTAAGACAGTGGTATACTGATTTTAAGTAGATCTGCTGAGTTATCTGAGCAAGACTAGATTGGCAGTGTAGCTATAACTGAACTAAAGAGGAACAGTCATCCAGGTTCCCACTACAAATTTGCTGAGCAATGACCCATGCTGGCAGAAGATGAAGTGTGGCTAGTGGAGATATAGGTTCATTGGTGATCCTCACTAAGCTGCGCACCTGCAGAGATCTCAGAGCCTACTGCTTAGAGACAACGAAGCCACACATGAGTAGCAGTGTTAATGTGTGGCTGTCAGAAAATTTTAGGAGAACTGCACAATGCAAGAAATGGGCTGTACCATCAAAAGCTATGATTCCAATCATATCTGCACTCTGACAACTACAGTCAGTCATTAAAAAAAGTTTCTATCTCATTCAGAGAGACCTACCAGTGAGAAAGTTCAGCTCTCAGCCTTCTCTGTCATTTGACAAGACCATGACCTGATCTGATTGCGATCTTAACCCCACGTTCCTGCATACCCCCAACACCTGTTGAGTCTCTTGTTAGTCAAGAATGTGTCTGCTACAGCCGTAAAAATATTCAGTAACCTCTTTCCTCCTCATTCTAAATACAGATAACTACTCACTCTGATCTACCTACAAAGAGTGACAGGACCCTCATCTGCCTAATCCTGTGTTCCCTGAGAGCCTGCAATACATGTTCTGTCATTGTTTGTCCATCAGGAAAAGTTTTATCAACTTTTTTCTTACATTTAATGTAGTACAGATTATGACTTCACTACAAGCAGGACTTTAATGTACACGAGCACTCCTGTGTGCAATAATATGTTCAAATATTAGTTTTTAAACTTTTGATCTGATTTGTTTTACTTTTCGGCCCTTAGGGTCAATACTATTGACAGAAAGTGTTGCAATCTGTGTAAAAACAAGATTATTGCAAATTATTTGCCCTGACCCTTGTGTTCTGTCCTTAATATGATGATCATTGTGTTGAAGATCAAACAGAGAGAAGTCCCCAGCAACCTGTGCATTTACACACAGAGGATTTAATCAGCTTGGGGTTTTTTCCACTTGCATCAGATGTTGCAAGTCACAAAAATAAGCTAGTTAGTTATCTCAGGTCACTCAGAATTTCGTGGCCAGACACACAAGATCTCAGAATGTTCAGTGGAGAAGAGATCTTTCAATTTAGTGTCAATCAATTGATCAGTTTCCCAAGAGAATGGCAAATTGAAAAAAAAACTTCTGATACATCAGTTCTGATTTGCAGTCCTAAAGAAAATTTGGTCAAATCATGGAATCCCTTCCCTAAACCCTAAATACAGGTACTAAACAGAACAAGAAGAAAAAGTTGCAAACCATTTGTGCCATTTTGCCATTTCCTGATTTCCATGCCTGCCAGCAACCCCCAGTCCCCCATACTTTATACATTAGTTTTTACAATTTCTTTAGTTTTTACCCCATTACCTTTTCTCTCTATTTCTCCTTCAGTGCTGTTCCTTTATAAAATCCTCCAATTCTGCGAAATAGTTAATGGTTTTAATTACTTCTTGATGAAGGCTGCACACTGGCTCATTTCTGCTTTTGACAAAACTTGATTTTGACTTATTGAGGCATGAAACTAGTACATAATCTGTAAATATTCAGTAGTCAATAAGCACCTATGGAGACATACAAACAGCTAAAGAATTAGAATTAATGTAGATAGCAGAAGTCTTGCCCAATTAAAGTCCTTGTTGCCTTTTTCCTGAATTAAGTTCCAACTGGACAGTAATGGGCCTCCCCTGGAATATAGATCCTCCCTAATGACAGTATCAACCAATTAGACGTTGGCATCAGGAAGATATTGGCTGCTGCCAGTAATGCACTTCCCTGAAACCCAGGCCCTTACCATATCCCTAACCATAGTGGAGTGAAGGCATGGCTCCCAAGCCCTGGATAACCCAAACCCTTAACACCACTGCCAAAATTACCAGTGGTTCAGATGAATGATCTTTCATCAGAACTTTGCTTTTGATCTAAATTATTAGGTCTCTAATTATTTGTGCTTTGACCATAAAGGAGAAATGTGAAGGATTATAGAGAAAGAACAGGTTGTGCTGAATGGCTGTTTGAATGAGCCAATGCTGGTGAACTTTGCTGTGAATAGTTTGCCATGTGAGTCCATGCTGTGAAATCTTCACACTTTCTGCCCTCACTCTCCCCAGTTTCAACACCTCTTCTCTTTCTCATCCCTCCCTGAGTTTGTTAGCTTCTCATTATTCAGAATCTCAGCAATGCCCTTCCTAGACTCTTTCTTACCCCAGTTCCAGACTTCTATAATCTTGTGATATTGAATCTATCCAGTACTCCACTGACACTCACCAACCTATCAATATAAATATGTTTTTATGAATTCTGCTTAAGTTGGGGAATTTGCTTTGGATAAAAATGTATTTTTGTATGGAGGCAATTGTATTTACTATAAAGATTTGAAGAATTTATTAAGAGAAATAATTTAGTGTTGAGTTTCCTGCATGTGTTAGCGTTGACGAACCAGTGTGAGAACGTTGAACATTTCCACTGTGCTCAGTAGAACCGAAGCTTTGCATCTTTAGCTGTAACATTACATTTTATTCTAGTCTCTTTTTCAGCAAAAGATATACAAAAAATAAAAACCTTTTTAACTTTTGAAATATATCTGGAGGCAATGTGTCAGCATAAAAATGTTTAGAAGGTGAAACATTGAGGAGCGATGTTTCTCTCTTCTGTAATGAAGATCAATTATTGCTGAGTCCTAATAGATTTCCTTTGTCCTATAGATTCCATGCTCCTTCCCACTCATTCTCCAGTTCTCACTACCTTCTACTATCAGCTCTCTGACACAGATCACAGGTGCAGCAGCTTCAATCATGGCAATGTCACAGCAAACCCAGTGCAGCTTCTCATCAAGTACTGTCTGTTCTCATCTGTTTTACTGGTGTCTGGTCACATTATATAAAACATGCAAAGCTGTTTTGCAGGATTAATTTTCCAGGAAAGCTTAAGACTGAGCTCTGAAAGTAGATATTTGAATATGTGGAACAGGACAGGTGTAAACCATGTGGCCAGGCAAGTTTACTCTGCCATTCAGTATGGTCATGGCTGATCCTCAGCCTTGGCTCTACTTTCCCACCCACTCTGATAGAATGCCTATAGTGCTGAAAGAGGTTATTCTATACCAACCCTTCGTAGAGGGTCCCACTCCCCATTCCTATCCCTGTAGCCCTGCATGTATCATGGCTAATCCACTTAGTCTGCACATCCTTGGACACTGCAGGCAATTTAGCATTTCCTATTCAATTGTTTCTGAGGGAATTTCGAAGTATCTCGAACTTAAGTATATTTAGCAATGGAGCACTCAGAAATGAAGAAATCCAAAGATTCACCACCCTCTGAGTGAAGATATTTCTCCTCATCTTTTCCTGAGGCTGCAGCCCCAAATTCTAGACTCTAGACCCCAAAATCTAGCTAGGTGGAACAACCTCTATGACTGCCCTCAACTTCAACAACATTCAAGAAATTTAATACCATCCAGAACAAAGTATTTTGCTTGAAAGGCACCCCATCCACTGCTTTCAATATTCACCAGTGCACAGTGGCAGCAGTTTGTATGCCTGTTCCAAACCTAGAACATCTATCACCTGGAAAGACAAGGGCAACAGGTGCATTGGAACACTCCCAACCATCTGATTGACACTCAATCTAACAATATAAATGTTCACTCCATCTACCACTGATGCATAGTAGCAACAATGTATACCATTTACAAGATGCATTGCAACAACTTGCATGGTTCCCCCAACAATATCTTCCAAATCTGTTAGTTCTACCATCTGAAAGAACAAGGACAGTAGTTGCGTGGGAACCTACCATGTGCAAGTTCCCTTGCAAGTCACTTACCATCCTGACTTGGAAATATATCACTGTACCTTTTGGGTCAAAATCTTGGAACATCCTCCCTAAGTGTGCTGTGGATTCACCTACAACAGTTGGACTGCAACAGTTCAAGAAGGCAGCCATCACCACCTTCTAAAGGACAATTAGGGATGAGCAATAAATGCTGGGTCTAGACTATGATGCCCACATCCCATGAGCAAAGGAAAAATTCTGTTGAGCCCCTCCAGTAAACTACCTTTACAGCTTGGACAGGAAAAATGTGCTGGTAATTAAGCCTCACTGCTCCACAAGCTGTATCATGTGTAAAATAGGTTTTAAGTCAAACATCAAAACAGCCAAATTGGTTCCCGTTCCTATTATCAGAACATAAGAGACATTCACCAGGTTTCTTAAACAATTTCTTTGAGTTTGTTATCAACAAAACCTATTCTTTAAGGATGTGGTTAAAAAAAGCAAACTAATCCAAAACTAAATAATAATCTGAAATAAAAAGCATCTGAAATTAAAATATCCCCTTAGTCCCTAGCCAACAAAGACCATACAGCTAGGCAGAGGTGAAGTGGATTTTTAAAGAAAAAGGCAAAAGGGAGGATATAATCATGTGGAGGTGTCTGAATTTATTTGATTAAATGGGATGACTTCTCAAGATTCCCAAGGGTTACTGACGATGAGATTAAATGTTGACTGCTGTAGAGTGATGGAAAATCTTCACAAGCTTCAGTTCAGATGAAAAGTTGGTCAGACTAGTGTCATTTGAAATTAGAATGATAATTCAACTCTCAGAGTTAGGAGGTAGTCAGAAATACTGGTCTGGAACATTCTCAGGTTCCCTCTGTGTAGCTTGTTCTGCTGTAAGATTTTTTTTGTTTAGGAGATATAAACTTGCTTACTGAACACTTTGGGGGTCTTTTACTCTTCTACTGACACACCCAGATCCTGAAAAAACGGGAACCAACTCCAGCAGCGTGTTACCTGGCAACTGTCAGCCCATGGGCCTCAACTCTTCTAAAGCAGGTTTGTCTAGCAATTATCACCATCTCCTGTCTCTCTCCAAATCTTTACCCGTCTCCTTTTCCGAAGTTGCTCAACTTTGAAGTAAGGAAATCACGCAACACATCAGAACTTTGGTAAACCTTTTATAAGCTGGAATATTTCTCACAGTCCTCAAATATAAATGCATATTCCTAACTTGCCTCCTATACCATAAAAACGTTCTTTTCAAAAAGACAAATTTCCATTAGTGATCTGCATTCACTCTTTGTGAAATATCCACCCAATTTCTGATCACCTTAATTTTCAAACTATTATAGCATCATTATGTCCTCAATCGGCATCAGCAATAATGTTATTTTTTCTAGCAATACAAACAATTCTTTAATCTTGAATTAAGAAACTCCTCAAAACGATCTAGCATTTTGATTTTTAAATCTAAGAAGACCCAGGGATTGTGGTCAATACATTTTTGGTGGGATTTTTCATTTATTCATGGGATGTAGACATTGCTGACTTGAATAGAGTGGCTTACTAGGGCCAGTTCAGAGGCCAACTCAGAGTCAACCACTTTGTTGTACGTGTGCAGTCACATGTGGCTCAGACCTGATGAGAGTGATAGACTTTTTTCCCTAAGTGACATTGATAAACCAGAAGGGTTTTTGTAAAGCCAAGGCATATGAGGCTATAGGCCAAGTGCTGGGAAATGGGATTAGAATAATTGATTGTTCTAGAACAGCACAGATGTGATGGTTTCTTTTCGTGTTGTATATCTCTGACAACCAATCCATTCCATGTAGCAATCTGGCGAGCCTTCTTGATGACAACAATTGACAGTGGGCCCAGGCCGTTCAGGAAAGGTAATAATTGCTGGCCTACCCAGCGGCAGTCAAATCCCATTAATAAATGTTTTGAAAACCATTGCTTTCTCTCTGCCCAATTCATTATTTTATAATATGATCCCACCCACTCCTAAGTAACTAGCATCAGTCATTATTTTGAAGGGTTTGTTGAAGTCAGTTCAATCAAATGATCTTTAAATATGTGTTGAAACTCTGTCTTTACCTGTTCTTCTAGGCTTGAACAATAAAGGTGATGTTTTATTGGTGCAGATTGCACTACATCCCATCATATCTTAATTAATCTCTACAGATTTCTTGATCTCCATAAGTAGAAACATCAAAACAGAAACTAGAAACAGATTTAGCGCTTTTGAGCCTGCTTTAGCATTAAGGATGATGATAGCTGATCATCCAACTCATTACCCTGTTCCTGCTTTTTCCCCATACCCTTTGATCATTTGCAACCTAAGAACCACATGTAATTCCTTTGTGAAAACATTCAATATTTTGGCCTCGACCACTTTCTGAGGGAGAGAATTCCATAGGTTTCCCACCCTCTAGGTGAAGACATTTCTCATTTCAGTCCTAAGTGGCTTATCCTGTATCTTTAGCTGGTGACCACTGGTCCTGGGAAATCCTTCCTGCATCTAACCTGTCAAGTGCTGTTAGAATTTTATAGGTTTCTGTAAGAGCCCCTCGTATTCTACTAAAATCCAGTGAATGCAGTCCAATCAATCCAGTAGCTTTATAAGAGGTTCCCATTGGGTTTCCTTTAAATACAAGAATGTGGAATCTAGCTATTCCCAATCTTTCATTATTGGCTAAGTGGAGAGTAGGAGGATCAATTTGTGAATCCCATACATCTCCTTCAACCTCATTCTCACTATCTCTGTCATCTTTCACTGCTTTCAGCATTTAACATAACTGTTCTCCTTTATCATCCTCTCTACAGTGGTATCATTTTCACATATTAATCTGACATTACCAATTCTTCTATTAGATGAAGAGCATCTATTAGATTATTCACTTTATTAACCCTCTTAATGACTTTGTATGTGCCACTGAATCTCACTTCCAAAGCTTCCCCTTGTAAAGTTAATAACAGTAACACTTAGGCTCTGCTTTGAAACATTTTTCTTTTTGTGTGTATATTTGCTCTTTCTTTCATGTTTGCCCGTGAAATACTTAGTCACTCTAGAAACAGGGGCACTTATTCATAGTGAGGTTTTATCTTTCTCTCATAAAAACATTGCCTTGATCAATTTTAATGACCTTCATATGAGAAGTTACCATGACCTTAATTAGAATTAGAATGGACTACTACCGGATTTTTTTAGTGACACTAACACCAAATAATAGAAAGTCCAGTCCTAGTCTCAGGGATATTCAGTACAATGGGATTTAGTGGTTGTTTCAAGAGTCTAATAACATCACTCTAAAACTCCTCGTGTTTTTGGATGGTATGCAGTGATCTTCAATTGTTTGATACCCAAGCTATGCATAATATCCTGAAAATGTTTAGGCACAAATTTGAAAACTAGGTCAAACTATATTTCAGTTGGCAGTCCATAATGAGTAAAATTTTGAGTTCATTTTTCAGCATTACATTAGTTGTGATTGTCCCTGGCCTGTGGGAACCAAGTTGTCATACCTGTATTAGTAAGAATATACAAATATCTTTTTGATTGTGATTCTGGTTCTACACAATTTAATAACATTTACTGGATAGTTCCTGAAAAACCAGTAGAGATATTAAAGGAGTTACAGAGGTAATAGGAACTGCAGATGCTGGAGAATCTGAGATAACAAGACGTGGAGCTGGATTAACACAGCAGGCCAGGCAGCATCAGAGGGGCAGGAAAGTTGACGTTTTGGGTTGAGACCCTTCTTCAGAAACTCAGGTCTCAACCCAAAATGTCAGCTTTCCTGCTCCTCTGTTGCTGCTTGGCCTGCTGTGTTCATCCAGTTCTACACCTTGCTATCTCAGATATTAAGGAACTAGTTTGGCATTTCCCACTAATTGGCATTTATGGCATGTTTTACAAAACTTCACTGTGCCCTTATGAGGACCTGGCCAGGAGAAAAGATAGTGTATCAGTACTTGAGTTTTATACATTCTGACATGTCCTGTCATTGGAACTTCATATGGTCCTCCTCATATTGTTTTACAACACTTGACAGTCCCACTACACAGTGAGCAATCTTACACATTTCATTAACATGTCTGTAAGGAGGTTTGCACCAACTCATTACAATTCCATTTTTAAGATCAAAACACTCTGAACACTTTTAGCTTTAGCTTCAATATTATTTAACTGGGTGGGATACTATTCGGACAGTTAGTGCAGGCTCAATTGGCCAAATGGTCTCTATTTCCACTGTAGAAATTCTGTGATTTTATGAGTTGATTATGCAAACCTTCCCAATCTGCAATCTGCTTGTTGAACGTCAGTTCAAGAAGGTCTACTAAACATTTCTTTTGAATTATCTATAGCATTAAAGGAAGTTTTAGTCACTCTAAAATTTGCATATTTAAAATTTATTCAGGCAATGTGGGCATTGCTGGCTTGACCAGTATTCGATGCCCATCCCTAGTTGCCCTTGAAAATATAGTGGTGAGCTGCCTTCTTGAAGCATTGCAATTCACCTGCTATGGTATGACCCATAATGTCCTGAGGGAGGGAATTCCAGGATTTTGACCCGGAGACAGTGAAGGAATAACGATATATTTCCAAGTCAGGATGGTGAGTGATTTGGAGAAGAACTTGGAGGTGGTGGTATTCCCATGTATCTGCTGCCCTTGTCCTTCAAGATGGAAGTGGTCGTGGGTTTGAAAGGTGCTGTCTAAGAATCTTGGATGAATTTTTGCAGTGCATCTTGTAGATAGTACACACTGCTGCTACTGAGCATTGGTGGTGGAGGGAATAGATTATTGTGAATGTGCTGCCAATCAAGCGGGAGCTGCTTTGTCCTGGATGGTGTCAAGCTTCTTGAGTGTTGTTGGAGATGCACCTGTCCAGACAAGTGGGGAATATTCCATCACACTCCTGACTTGTGCCTTGTATCTGATTGCCAGGTTCTGGGGAGTCAGGAGGTGAGTTACTCGCCACAGTATTCCTAGCTTCTCACCTGCTCTTGTAGCCACTGTCTTTGTTATGTTGAGTTTCTGATCAATGGTAGCCCCAAAGACGTTGATAGTAGGGAATTTAGTTGCCCATTGAAGGTCAAGGGACAGTAATTAGATTGTCTCTTATTGGAAATGGCCATTACCTGGTATTAGTGTGATGTGAATATTACTTTCCGTTTCTCAGCCCAAGCCTGGAAATGTCCAGATCTTGTTGCCTTTGATCAAGGACTGCTTCAGTTTTTGAGGAGTCGTGAATGGCGCTGAACATAGTGCAAACAGCATCAAACATCCCAACTTCTGACCTTATGATGGAGAAAAGGTCATTGATGAAGCAGCTGAAGATGGTTCGGCCTAGGACACTACCCTGAGGAACTCCTGCACAGATATCTGAAATGACTCACCTCTAATAACCACAACCATCTTCTGAAATGCCAGGTAATGCCTGATAGTTTTCTTGAACAGTACGTAATGGAACCAACGAGGGAGCAAACTATCCTAGGTCTGGTCCTGTGTAATGAGACAGGAATAATTAATGACCTCATAGTTCGGGATCCTCTTGGAAGGAGTGATCACAGTACGGTTGAATTGAGAATACAGATGGAGAGTGTGAAGATAAAATCCAATACTAGGGTCCTGTCCTTGAACAAGGGGGACTACAATAGAATGAGGGAGGACTTGGCTAAAGTAGACTAGAAACAAAGATTTTATGGTGGGACAGTTGATTAGCAGTGGAGAACTTTCAAAGCCATTTTTCAAAATGCTCAGCAAAAGTATATTCCAGTGAAAAGAAAGGACTGTAAGAAAAAGGATAATCTGCCATGGGTTTCTAAGGAAATAAGGGAGGCTATCAAATTGAAAGAGAAGGCATACAAAGTAGCCAAAAACAGCATGAAACTAGAAGATTGGAAATACTTTAATGGTGAACAGAAAGCCACAAAAAGAGATATAAAGAAAAGTAAGATAGAACATGAGAAAAACTTGCACAGAATGTAAAGACAGATAGCAAAAGTTTCTATCAATATATAAAACGAAAAAGAGTGGCTAAAGTAAACATTGCCCCTTTTGAGGATGAGAAGGGGAATTTAGTTATGGGATATGATGAAAAGGCTGAGACATTGAACAGATTTTATATCGATCTTCACAGTGGAAGACACTAATAACATGCAAGTAATTGACAAAGAGATGAAGGTAGGTGAGGACCTGGAAACAATCATTATTACGGAAGAGGTAGTGTTGGGCAAGCTAATGGAGCTAAGGATTGATAAGTCTCCTGGAATTGATGGAATGCATCACAGGGTACTAAAAGAAATGATGGGAGAAATAGCAGGTGCACTGGTGGTAATTTTCCAAAATTCGCTGGACTCTGGGATAATCCCAACAGACTGGAAAACAGCAAATGTGATGCCATTGTTTAAAAAGGGAGATAGATAGACAAAAGATGGGGATTTATAGACCGGTTAGCTTAACCTCTGAAGTTGGGAAGATACTTGAGTCTATTATCAAGGAAGAAATAGCAAGGCATCTTGATAGAAATTGCCCTGTTAGGCAAACGCAGCATGGGTTCATGAAGGGCAGGTCGTGCTTGACAAATCTTTTGGAATTCTATGAAGACATTATGAGCCAGGTGGACAATGGGGACGCAGTGGATGTGGTGTACCTCGATTTCCAAAAGGCATTCGACAAGGTGCGGCACAAGAGACTGCTGCATAAGGATGCATGGCGTTAAGGGTAAAGTATTAGCATGGATAGAGGATTGGTTGACTAACAGGAAGCAAAGAGTGGGGATAAGTGAGTGCTATTCTGCCTGGCAATCAATGATTAGAGGTGTGACTAAGGGATTGGTGTTGGGACAGCAAATATTTACAATTTATATGGATGATTTGCAGTTGGGGACTACATGCAGGGTGTCAAAGTTTGCAGATGACACTAAGATCAGTGGCAGAGCAAAGTGTGCAGAGGACAGTGAAACTTTGCAGAGGAACATGGATACATTGAGTGAGTGGGCAAAGGTCTGGCAGATGGAATACAATGTAAATAAATGTGAACTCATACATTTTAGTAGGAGTAATAGTGAAAGGGATTATTACTTGAATGGTAAAAAGTTGCAGCATGCTGCTATGCGAGGGACCTGGGTATCCTTGTGCATGAATCACAGAAGGTTGGTCTGCAGATACATCAAGTAATTAGGAAGGCAAATGGAATTTTGTCCTTCATTGCGAAAGGGATTGAGTTTAAAAGCAGAGAGTTTATGTTGCAGCTGTACAAGATGCTGGTGTGGCCACGCCTGGAGTACTGTGTGCAGTTTTGGTCTCCTTACTTGAGAAAGGATATACTGGCACTGGAGGGGGTGCAGAGGAGGTTCACTAGGTTGATTCCGGAGTTGAGGAGGTTGGCTTATGAGAAGAGACTGAGTAGACTGGGATTATATTTGTTGGAATTCAGAAGATTGAGAATATATTATAGAAACATTTAAAATTGTGAAGGGAATAGATAAGATAGAAGTAGAGAGAATGTTTCCACTGGCAGGTGAAGCTAGTCCAAGAGGGCATAGCCTCCAGATTAGAGGGAGCAGATTAAGGACTGAATTGAGAAGGAATTTCTTCACGCAGAGGGTTGTTAATCAATGAAATTCCTTGCCCAGTGAAGTAGTTGACGCTACTTGAGTAAACGTTTTTAAAGCTAAGGTAGATAGTTTTATGAACAATAAAGGAATTAAGGGATACGGTGAGAGTGTGGGTAAGTGGATCTGAGTCCATGAAAAGCTCAGCCATGATCTTATTGAATGACAGCGCAGGGTCAAAGGGCTGAACGACCTACTCCTGCTCCTAGTCCTTATGTTCTGATGACTCCACCTACCAGAGAGTTTACCATTGATATCGATTGATTCCAATTTTGCTTGGGCTCTTTAATGCTATAATCGGTTCAATGCAGTATTGATGTCAAGGGCTGTGACTCTCAACTTACCTCTGGAATTCATCTCTTCTGTCCGTGTTTGAACCAAGACAGTAATGAGATCGGGAGCTGAATGGCCCTGGCAGAACCTAAACTGGGCATCACTGAGCAGGTTATTTGAGTGTGTTGCGCCTGTAGATGTTCAAGGTCCATGCTTGTGGGTTGTCTAGTGGTGGCTTGTATTTTACACTGTGTGGCAGTACCCTGGTAATCTTGCCTACACCTCGTTTAAACATCGCCCTCACCCCTTGAACCTGTGTCCCCGAATAATTGATCTCTTCACCCTGGGAAAGAACCTCATACTTTCCAATCTACTCATGCCATTCGCAATCTTAGAAATTTCTACCAGGTTGCCCCTCAACCACCTGTACCCCAGTGAAACCAAACCCACTTTATCAACATTTCTTTATATCTAAAATCCCCCAGACCAGACAACATCCTGGTAAACCTTTTCTGTACCCTCTCCAAAGCATCCACATCCTTCTGGTAGTGCGGTGACAGAACTGTATGCAATATTCCAAGTATGGCCGAACTAAAGTTCTGTAAAGTTGCAGCATAGCTTGTCTACCCCTATACTCAATGCCCCTTCCAATGAAGGCCAGCATTCCATAGGCCTTTTTTCCTACTTATCTACCTGCACGGCCATCTTCAGTGATCTGTGGACCTGCACACTCGGATCCATACTCCTAAGGGCTCTGCCATTTACTGTATTATTTCTACCTGTGCATTTACCTTCCAAAATGCATCACCACGCATTTGTTCAGATTAAACTCCATCTGCTATTTTTCTGGCCATGCTTCCAACTAATGTATATCCTGCGGTATCCTCTGACAATCATCCTCCTCACTATCCACAACTCCATCAATTTTCATATCCTCTGCAAACTTACAAATTAAACCAGCTATGTTTCCCTCTGAATCATTTATGTAGATCACGAACAACAGAGGGCCCAGCTTTGATCACTGTGGAATACCACTAGTCACAGCCTTCCATTCCATAAAGTATCCTTCCACCGTTACCCTCTGTCTCCCATGACTAGGCCAGTTCTCTATCCATCTGTATGTGTTTGTTTATGGGGTTCAATTCTAAATGTTCATTGATTGCATTACGGATGAAGAACCATGCCTCTTGGAATTCCCGTGTGTGTCTATGTTTGGCTTGGGCCACTATGGTTACCTTGTCCCTGTTAAACTGATGACCTTCATTATCTGAATGTACTGATATTAAGGAGAGTTTGTCATGTCGTTTTGCTGTTAGTTTGATGTTCATATATTCTGATGGCTAGTTTCCTTCCTGTCTGTCCGATATAATGTTTATGGCAGTCATTGCATGGTACTTTGTAAACCACATTGGTTCTGCATGTCGTGGGAATGGGGTCTTTAATCCTTGTAAGTGTTTGTCGTAGAGGGGCTGTGGGCTTGTGGGCCACCATGATTCCTAGTGGTCTTAAGCATCTTGTTGTCAGTTCCGATATGTCCTAAGACACACGCAGCGTTCGTGAACCAGATGGGTCTTTCTGACAATTGATAATTGATTCATGGTCATTATTAGACTCATAATTCTAGGTATTTATTGAATCAAATTCTACCAGGTGCTTTGATGAGATTCAAACCCAGGTCCCCAGTACATTACCAGGTTCTCTGGAGTAACAGTCCAGTGATAATAGTGTCCACACACTAGGTTTTTGGCCTTGTAGTCTCTTCAAATATCAACATTTAGGTTTTACATCTTTTAAAAATATTGTTTGACTGTTCCAAGGTGAATAACTTCATTTGCTTATGTTATACTTGATCACTCACCTTGTCCACTCACTTAATCTGTCCATGTCTTTTTTTGCAGCCTTTGTAACTATCTAACAACTTACTTTCGCACCTATCTTTAACTTATCTGTAAAGTCGGATGCAATGCTTTCAAAAACTTCTAAATTATTAATGTTGATTATAATGTGCAGAGGTCCCAAGGTTATCTTTATGGCAATTTAAGCTTGTTCTATTTCCTATCCATTGACCAATTCTTCATCGTTTCTACTATATTCTCTCCCAGCTCCATGAGCCATTATTTCTGTTGTAATCTTTTGGTATTGTACCTTTATCAAATTCCTTTTGAAAATCCAGGTGTACTAGAGCCACATGGATTGTTTTATCTGACCTATTAAAATTGTTTGAGAATGCAACTTAGAAAATGACATCATCAGCATAGTTTTAAAACAGGAAAGGTGATTGATGAATTTATAAGTGCATGGTTAATAAGAATTTCCAAAACTTTCCCAACAGCTCCAGTGTTTTCTCTCTTTTCTTAAATGGTGGTTACATTGGCCAATTCCCTACCCACTTGAACCTTCTCAAATCTAAGGAATTCTGAAAAATCAAAATCCAAGAATTCATTTTCTCCGCAGCCACCTCTTCTAGAGGTGTAGGTGATCAGGTCTAGCATTTAGACAGATTGATTTTTTATGTAGAAAATGGTCCTTGGTGCAATTCATTTGTCAGAATATACCAAATAGAAGCAGGAATAGAGGACTGTCATGGCACAATGATAGTGTCCCTAACTTTGGGCCCGAAGGGCCACATTAGTGACCCATTTGCCCTGGAAGTGTCATTATGAGTCAATAGGTTCATTAAAATGGAGAATGGGAGCCTTAATTTCGTAATCATGCTCTTACAGCTGACCACCCAGATTTGTTATTACTCAAAATGATTCATGTCTCTAAGGTCTTCCTGAAGGATAGCAAATTATCTGGAACATTGCAAGCCCCTCATGGGATTAAGCGGTCAAAAAGGAGTAGTCGCCCAGCTCCATGGCCTTTCATCCTCCCAAAATTAGCAGCAGGGGCTGACCCCTTTCTCTCTATCCTCAAAGCAGAAGCGATTCACTGAAAGGGGCATTTGAAATATTCCTTTATTAAATCACAGCTTTAACCTAGTCAGAAAAATCAATCTGTGACAATACAGAATCATGATCATTCACTGAAAACTGATCAGACAGAGTATGAGAAACTCCAGAGAACAGAATTGATACCTTCAGAGGGAAGCTCATTAAATAGAGAGTTAATCATCAACATTAGCATAGGTACATGTCATGAAGCATAAATCTGACGGGCCAAATGACCTGAGACATTTATATATCTATGATTTGAGGTATCGTTTAAAAAAACACCTTCTGAAAAAACATTTTGGAATTCAAAGTTGAGGTGAGCCTTTTGAGGACTATAAGGAGACAGCATGGTATTACAAACTAAACACAGCACTGAACAGAGTGCAGGAGAACAGAGCCCAGAGCAGCTAAATGAAAAAAAAAATCCTCCTGCTCCACACCAGGCAATATCCCAAAGGTCTGCTGAGTGGAAATCCGTCCTTTATTTCAAAACAATCTCCTTCTGACTGATGAAGCCGAGTAGATCGACTGCTGTCACAACACCAAGTACAGTCAGTTTCTTACCGTGAATACCATCCACTCGAGCTGGAAACCAAAACAGGGAAAGACTGTGAGGACATATGGAAAGAAGCAGCATAAGGTGGGAGTTAGCTAAGAGTGTTACTGGGCCCAACTCGCTGAATCCTTAATAAGGCAACACCTACACCACAGAAACTAGTTACATAGAATTCTTCAGTTGAATGAACCTGCTTTGAATACAGCAACATTCAACACTATGAGATGGTACAAAGATACTAAAAAAATCAAAAGACTCGCTATCAGAAAGTACATAATATTTATAATAAGGTAAACAAGCTGATTGTGCACATTGACATCAACAAATGTAATTTGATAGCCATTAAGGAGTCATGGACACAGATGGAGTATAACGTAGGAACATGTAAAATTGTTCACTTTGATAGGAAAGATCCAAAAGCAGAGAAAGACATTGGTAAGACCACATCCTAAATACTGTGTGCATTCATGGTCTCATTATTTTAAGGAAGGATGTGAATTCAGCAGAGGTAGTTCAGAGGAGGCTTACTTGATTGATATCCAGACTAAGTGGGTTGTCTTAGGAGGAAGGGTTAGACAGAATGATTTTTTTTTCCACTGAAGTTCAGATTTCTGAGCAGTGATTTGATTCAAGTGTATAACAAATTGAATAGTCTTGATGGGCCGAATGGTTAGTCCAGAACTAGGGGGGCAGTATTTTAAAATTAGATGTCACACTTTTGGGACAGAGACGAGGAGAAAAATTTCTCTCTCAGGGGTTCAGACACTTTGGGGCATTCTGACTTAAAAGCAGTGCAAGCAGGGTTATTGAACATTTCAACACTGGAGGTGGACAAATTCTTAGAAGTGATCTTTCTGGAGAAATTCAGCGGGTCTGACAGCATCTATTGACAGAGAAACATTAACATTGAGTCCAGTATTACGCTTCTGAAGAAGTCATCACTAGATTCAAAACATCAACTGTTTCTCTCACTACAAATGCGGCCAGACATAGAACATAGAAAAGTACAGCACAATACAGGCCCTTCAGCCCACGATGTTGTGCCGTGGAATAATCCTAATCCAAAAATAAAATAACCTAACCTACATTCCCCTCAATTCACTGCTGCCCATTTGCATGTCCAGCAGTCGCTTAAATGTCACTAATGACTCTGCTTCCACGGCTACCACTGGTAAACTATTCCATGCGCTCACAACTCTCTGAGTGAAGAACCTCCCTCTGACGTCTCCTCTATACCTTCCTCCTAACACCTTAAAACTATGACCCCTCGTGGCAGTCAATCCTGCCCTGGGGAAAAGTCTCTGGCTATCGAAACCTGCTGAATTTCTCCAGAAGTTTGTTTTTATTTCAGATTTCCAGCGTCCAAAGTATTTTTACTTTATTCTAGTCAATTCATGTTGGCCTAGGGATATCAGGGGTATTGGGGGTGGACAGGAATCTGGAACATGAAACAACAGATAAGCCACAATCTTATTGAATGATGGAGGAGGTTCCAGGGGCCCATTTCATATGTTTGTATTTGTCTTCTGAATTACTAAACTTTTGAGATTCATTTAGTGGAACACACAGGTCGCTGTGTGTCATGGAATTCTTCATTTGAACAACACTGCTTTTTTTGTCTGACCCAAACTGAAAGGAAGTCATTAAATCTCACCTGGCAGTGGGTTATTTTTACTTTGTAGAATCCCGACAGTTTGGAATGAGGCCATTTGGCTCATTGGGTTTGCCCCAAACCTTCGAAAGGCATCCCATCCTATGCCTATAACCCCACAGTTGCCATGGCTAACCGACTTAGTCCACACATCCCTGAACACTACGGGTAATTTAGCATGGCCAGTCCACCTAACTGGCACATCTTTGGACTGTGGGAGGAAACCGGAGCGCCTGGAGGAAACCCACGCAGACACGGGCACAATGTGCAAACTCCACACAGACAGTCACCAGAGGATGGAATTGAACCCGGGTCCCTGGCGCTGTGAGGCTGCAGTGCTAACCACTGAGCCACTGTGCCGCCCCTAAATTGTGCCGCAATTTAACATGGGAAATAATTGTCTGAAAGATTCAATCCTAATTCAAAGCTGTAAAACATGATTGAGATTAATCCCAACAACTCTGGGCAACGTCTGTACTTTGGAGAGGTTTGAACAAAATAACTTACACTGGTCCTGCTCATTCACGATCAGAGCAAATGCATCAGTCTCCAGGATAGTGGACAGCTTTCCCAGGTCATCACTCCTCTTAACCTAAACACAAAATTACAATCAGATAATCATGAACATTTGGAGAATCAGACAGTCTAAAACAATTCCCCCAAAGGACGGGGGAGTCCATGAATGACACTAATAAACCACACTGTCTTTGAGAGTGTGTCACAGACATCAAG
This sequence comes from Stegostoma tigrinum, assembly GCF_030684315.1. Lineage (NCBI taxonomy): Eukaryota > Metazoa > Chordata > Chondrichthyes > Orectolobiformes > Stegostomatidae > Stegostoma > Stegostoma tigrinum. The sequence continues at coordinate 582,879 of NC_081365.1, forward strand.
CTCAATAGCCTGCTGACTCTTTCAATCTTTAGTATAAACGCACACCTTAGAGGCCACAAAGCAAAACGCCAGAGCCTGAACCTTGGAGTTTCTGTCACCTCCATTCTATAAGAGTCAGAGAGTGATACAGCATAGAAACAGGCCCTTCAGCCCCACATGTCTATGCTGACCAACATACACCAAACTCTGCTAAGCCCATTTACCTGCATTTGGTCCATAACCCGCTACGCCCGACGTTCTAAACGCTCATCCAGACATTTCTTAAAAGTTGTGAGAATACTTGTCTCCACCACGCTCTCAGGCAGCGTATCCCATATTTCTACCACAAGTAAAATAAATCCAGCCTATCCAGGCTCGCTTCACAACTGAGACATTTCATCTCCGAAGAGTCTAGGCCCGAAACATCAGCCTTTCCTGCTCCTATGATGCTCCTTGGCCTGCTGTGTTCATCCAGCTCTACACCTTGCTACCTAACATCCTGGTGAATCTCCTTTGAGAGTCACATCCTTCCAATAATGTGGTAACCAGAACTACTCAAAACATTCTACCTGTGCCCTAACCAATGTTTTACAAAGTTGTAACAAGACTTACTTGATCCTATATTCTACACCCCAGCTAATGAAAGCAGGTATCCATTATGTCTTCTTCACCACCCTGTCTACCTGTGCTGACAGTATAGGTGGGCTGTACACTAAGGACGCTTTCTTCCTTAGTACTCTCTATGGACCTATCATTCATTGTGTATATCCTTCCCTTATTAGACCTCCAAAAATGCATTACCTCCAACTTGTCAGGATTAAATTCCATCTGATATTGCTCTGCCTAAATTTACCAGATGATCGATATCAGACTCTAGCCTGAGACCATCCTCCTCACTATCAACAACCCCAATTCCCATGTCATCTCAAGCCTACTAATTTTACCTTCTACTTTCACAGCTGGTGAAAAACTTTCTAAAATACCTGAAACCTAACCAAAAACGGTAATCTTAGTGTTAGAGCTAAGGCCTGCCACTGATGGTTTTGGGGTAAGTTAACAAGGATATTGTAAGGGCATTGGGTATTGGGTGAGCTGTAGGGTTCTGGTTTGAAGTCAGTAATTTGTTGATTGTAGGTGATTCGAATGCCCCCATATCCCTGGTTCTAGACACTGGTCTTTTTTAGGAAATGTAAAATGATGAATGCAGTAGGCTAGTCAGGAGAAGTTACACAAGTGACAATGCCTCACATTTTAACCCCATACCAAACCATCTTTTCCCCGTGCTGTCCCTGACCCAGGAGTGTTTGATGGGGGACCGTGTAGAGGGAGCTGTACTCTGTACCTAACCCTGTGGTGTCCCTGTCCTGGGAGTGTTTGATGGGGGCAGAGTAGTTGGAAATTTACTGTGTCTAACCCCGTGCTGTTTTTGACCCCATCCCCACTCATGCCCCAGTAAACAATGCCCACCCCACCCTCCGGATCGTTCCTACCGATGGGAAGAGCTGTCTGGCTGTTCAGCATGTCCAGCACCAGATCTTGCAAGGTGGCCACCTGATAACAAAGAACCACCCATAATGATGACACAAAACTCCGAAATGTAGCAAACAATGAGGAGGACATGGACTAGTGAAAACAGACAGGCACACAAGAGAGAGGAATGTGTGGTGACTTGCTTTGATAAAAAAAACACAGGCAAAATTTAAAAAGTACAGTTGTGAGAGAAAGAGGGTATTGAAGCAGAGCGAGACACAGACAGACAGACAGACAATGAGCGAGAACGAGAGAGAGAGAGAGAGAGAGAGAGAGACAGAGAGAGAGAGAGACACACAGACAGAGATTTGGGGACATGTTCTCACAAACCATTGAAGGCAGCAGGACAGGCTCAGTGCGTAGCTAATAATGCCATCCAGCACGCTGGCTTCACAACAGAAAACATTGAACACAAAAACAAAGTAAAGTTAAATCTTTAAAAAACATGAGCTAGACCTGAGGAGTGAGTAACCTGTCTAATTCTCAGCATCATCATTTAGGAAGAATGTTCACTTCTTGAAGAGGTTGCACAGAAGATTTGTTTGAATGGCAGCAGGGCCATGGAGAGACAGGACAAGTTGGGATTGTTCTCCTCAGAACAGAGTAGAGTAAAGGGGGAAATTTAAATCGAGGTGTTTGAAGTCAGGAAGGGTTTTGATAGAGTGAATCAGGAGAAACCATTTTTCTGTTGCTGGAATGTTAATGACAATTAGCAAAGGAACCAGAGGTAAGATGAGGAAACATTTCTATTTTACACACACAGTGAGGTACAAGGATTCTCAGTTCCCAGGGCAATGGAAATAGTTTCACACACAAACTGGAGGAGAACTGGACAAGAAAACAGGGCATTGGGGAAAAAGACGAATGGCAGTGATACCAACTGGATCACATTCATGGATCGCCCTTGTCTTAGGGTGGTATCGCTGTAAGATTCTAACAGAGACCCCAAGCCCTGTATCTACACAGCAGAGAATGTTACCTTTCCAAACTGCTTGCAGAGAACCTGGGTGACTGGGTCCGTTAGTCTAACCTTTGCAGCCACGATGGAGCTGAGCATCTGTTTCAGAGACACCACTCCAAGGAGAGTCCTGAAAATCATAACAAAAACATTCACAGCATCGGACAGCATGTCCCAGGCAATGACCCCAGTCCCAACATATTCCACTCTCCCCACATGACACTTTCCCTTCCCACAAAAATATCCCCCCCGCCATTTCCCCCAACTGAACAATGCCCATTTCCCCCCCCACCCCCAAAAACATCAGCTGCCCTGTCTCCATCAAGTGTGATCCACTCCCCACCAGCCCAAACACTTCAAACATAAGACCTGAAGAGTTGGGACCTACAAAACGATGAGGAGGATGATTTGCAGATTAATGAAGAAACAGGGGTCAGATGCAGGATAGTTGGCTCAGCCATGGGAAATGCAGGGTTACAGGGACTGGGGCAGACTGGGTGGGGATGCTCTTTGAAACGTCAGTGTGGACTCAATGGGCCGAAATGCCTGCTTCCACACTGTAGGGATTGTATGTTCTGAAAAGAGGTACACGGTTTTTGAAACGGGAATAAGGAACAGATCTAATGTTTCAGCTCAAGTGTTTTTCATCAGAATTGAGACCTCATTGCTTCCTCTAAACATTTTCTCAGGTACTCTCTGTACCAGCGCTACAAAGTCTACTGAGTTTCTCCAGTATTTTGTTTTGAAGCACTGGGACTGGACTGAAACGTGTTGTCATTGTGTGTGAGGTGCAGATGGTGTAGGACTGACTTCCCAATCAGATGTTCATGTGGGCAGCTTTTATTAAAAAAAATCCTGGGTCTGTGAGGAGCTGAAGCACCAGAAAGGCCAAAATTATGGACCAATGTGTAGAGACTCTACCCTCTGTCAGTATCAACACTCATGACATGGGTGATAGGTTCACTGTACCCAGATTAACAAGGTGGAAACATCACCAGGATTAACTATAATCGCCTGTGGACCAACAGCAAACCAGCCTGCAGCAGAAAGCTGCAACGACCCCGACACCCATCCTCCCAGGCCACAATGAAGCCAAAACTCTATATGTTTAAATATCACAAACAGGGAAAGTGAGAATAGATTAAAAAAACGACAAAATCCAACAATGGGAGCAACAATAAGATGATAAGAAATAGGAACTGGAGCAGGCTGGTTGAGGATAATGGCTGATCTGACATTCCTCATATCTGTTTTCCTGTCCTTTCCCCATTACCATCGATTCCCCGACTGATCAAGAATCAATCTCAGTCTTATATATACACAAGGACACTGCCCCCACAGTGCCTTGTAGACTTTCACTCCTCAGAGAAGGAATTCCTTCTCATCGTGCCCCTTTAATCTGAGGCTACAGTCCCTGGTCCAGGACTCTCCTATAAGAGGAGGGTTGGACAGCACACGACATAAACAAACCAAGAAGAGACGGTGAACCCTTTCTGCTGCCTCTGGTGAACACTGAGCATTTCGTGACAAAGTGCCAAAGATGGCTTTAGGTCATGTGCAATCACTCCCTACATGTTGGCTCCGCAGCAGCTCTTGGTGCTGGTTAATGTTTCCTATTGGCATGAAGTCACAGCTCTGTGGTTGTGGTCCAAGAACATGTCCATGGAAGTCGAGTGGGTCTGGAGTTGATGCATGATGAGTGCTTATTGTTGGTCAGAGTGCATGGAGTGAGCAGTCAGGATGGATGGGGAGAAAAGAAGTGACCAGATGGTGCAGAAGAGCTTGGAAGAAGGAGCCTGCTGTGGGAGGAGCTGGCCCTGACAAACCAACCTATGTGCAATCTGTAAAGGCAGGGTAGCTTCACTTTTTATCCTTATAAACAGTGTGTCCTGTTTTAAAAAAGGATTATTGACATGTTGTGATAAACAAAGTCACCTGACTTCATTACAGCAGTTTGAGCAAGCAGTGAGCGTACAGGCTGAGAGAGGGGGAAAACAAATGGCAGGCGCAGTGTAATGTTGACAATTGTGAGGGGGGGAGGGAGCGCAAGGAGGCAGTGATATGTTGGTCTTCACAGCAAAAGGATTGGAGTACAGGAGCAGGAATGTCTTACTGCAATTATACACGGCCTTGGTGAGACCATACCTGGGATAGTGTGTGTGTAGTTTTGATTGTATGAAGGGAGTACAGCAAGGATTTACCAGACTGATTTGTGAAATAGAGGGACTGACGTATCAGGAGAGGCTGAATCAGTCAGGGGTATATTTGCTGGAGCTCAGAGACCCAGTTATTGGTGATAAAGGCCTTTTGCCTACCAACAACTATCTGATTGGTTGTCAGGTAACTGAGCAGTTTGAGGCTGGGAGCAGGAGGGGAAGAAGCACCTCAGGAGTGGTTTCTCTGTTCTCTGTAGTCAAACCTACTTGAAACCTGAGCAAAACCAGTTCATCTTCCCTCACCAGTTCTCATAAGCAGTGATTGAGTTGGTTAAGGTCAGAGATTTTTTTTTAAGTGAACCATCCATCGTTTGGCTCTTGCAAACCAATAGAAATTGTTGAGTTCCGAGGAAGGGTCACCAGACCCGAAACGTTAACTCGGTTTTCTCCTCCACAGATGCTGCCAGACCTGCTGAGCTTTTCAAGCAACTTTGTTTTGTTCCTGATTTACAGAATCCGCAGTTTTTTGTTTTTTTTTTAAATTTGTAGCATTGTATGTGAACAATTTATGACTGTGTACCTAGAGCCAGAAGTCTAATTACTTGTGATAATGGGTGATGGTTAGCTCAGTGAGCTGGATGGCAGGTTACTGATGCTGTGTAATGCCAACAGTGTGGGTTTAATTTTTGTTCTGGCTGAGGTTACCATGAAAGACTCTCCTTCTCAACCTCTCCCCTCACCTGAGGCTTAGTGACCCTCCGTCATCACTCTGTAATGATGGAAAAGCGCTATGGCCCTGTGGGACTACAGTGAATTTTGGCAAACAGTAATCCTTGTGAAGTGCAGAAACCTGGCTCATGCTTTCTGTTTAACCTGGATCTGAAAATCGGGTCCAGTGGGGAGATTCCATGCACTTTTCAAAACCTGCAACTTTTCGTGATGACTGCAGGAAAAGCAACACATGATTTCTGGTGTACTCCTGCAGTAAAGGTGTGGAAGATTACAAGTGGCATACTCTCCAGTTCATTACCTCAGGGCTGATGAAGCACATTGTGGGACCATTACCACTGCTTTCAGAGTCCAGAGGCCAGAGACCAGATTTAACAGAGGTTTTAATGGTTAGAGTTAGTTTTGATGAGGAGGAGAAACAGCTCAGTCCACTTGGGCAGGTAATGTTGGAGCAACGTTAAAATGAATCAGAGGAGACAGAGAAAAGGAGATCCTGCTTCACTCACTGCAGTTTTTACACAGGGAGGAACTGAATAACCATGAAACACATTAGAATTGCAGAAAGATCCTAAAACATGGAGAAAGCAGGGCAATGGAGCCAGTCTGGGGTAAAGAAACACCAGCTCTTTGAACATTTACCCTCCATCATTGACTACAGGAGCCTGATCATAACCTTCCTCTTGAAGAACTTCAATGGCCCTCTGACAGGAGGAAGATGACAGCAGCGTGAGCGAAGGCAAGACATTAAGCTGCTCAACTCGGCAAGTCCACCACCTGAATGTAGGTACAAACATCATGTCATCCTCAACCCCAGTGACACTGCCCATGTCTGTGCACGCACCTGCACATTCCGCCCCCCCCCCCGCATCCGCACACCCATCCCCATGTCTGTGCACCCCCCTGCACATTCCGCCCCCGCCCCGCATCCGCACACCCATCCCCATGTCTGTGCACCCACCTGCACATTCCGCCCCCCCCCCCACCTACACACCCATCCCCTGTGTCTGTGCACCCGCCTGCCCATTCCGCCCCCCCACACCTACCCACTCCCCCCTAAATCTACACACCCATCCCTGTGTCTGCGTGTGCCCATCCCCCACTGACTGCGTGTGCCGTGTGTGTGTGTGTGTGTGTGTGTGTGTGTGCGTGTGCGCACAAGTGTATGTGTGTGTGCGCGCGCGCGTGTGCCCCCCCATCCCCAGTATGGTCAGCGTGCACGTGTAAGAGAGAGAGCGCGAGTGTGTGTGCGGGCGTGCATGCATCGGTGTCTGTCTGTCCATCCCCAGTGAGGGTCAGAGTGTGTGTGCTCATGCGCATGTGAGCAAGTAGACCCTGTCCCAAGTGGGGGTTTAATGAGTTTTCTCACCAGGGTTTCTTGCAGTAGGTTGGTGGTCTCACTTGGAATCCTTTCAGTGTCATCCACTCATCACTGAGAAACTTGGTCCTGGCAACAGAATGATGTCAGTGACAGCAGTCCTTCTCTCGCTTCTCTGCATTTACTCACCTCAACATCCCCCATACCCACCCCTTTGGTGTGAAGGAATAGTGAGGAAGTGATGGGGAAGGTAATAAGCAGACTGACTGACATGTGGTGGGGTGGGGACATTGTTGGAGGTTGAGAGGGGGGTTACGTGGAGGCTGGAACTTACATGTAGTTGCGGATGGAATCCGGGAGGATGACCACACAGCGCTGACCTTCCCCAAGTTCCCGCGCAGCTTGCAGAGCAACAAAAACAGCACTTCCCGAACTTCCACCTGGAACGTAAGTGGACAGCTCAGTTCTAGGCTCATCTCACTGTGCTCCAACCCTGTCATCGCCCAGCTCCCCAGGATCCCAAGCCCGTTCCCAGCCCCACATTGCCACTCTCTACTCAACGCCCACACCATACCCTCCCAGGTACCCTGATCCCAGAATCTCACTGAAGCTCCCAATGTTCTTCCAGGCAAAACAGGCAGCTCCCATCCTGAACCTACCCCACACTTCCACCTCACAAATACACCCAATCTCTCACCACAGAGCAGCCCCTCCTCGCGGATCAGCTGACGAGCTATTTGGAAGGAGTCTTTGTCATTGCTCTTGTACCATTTATCGACAACCTGTGGAGATTGGCAACAATTAGAACCAGAGGCCAGATCACTAAAGAAGCAAAGTATTAAGACTGGCCCTGGGGCACTGAACACTTATCCGGAGCATGAATGCCAAATGACTGGAGAAAGTCCGGATGAGGCCTAGTTCCGGGAAAAACTGTGCAGGCCAAATGACAACTCACCGATTGATCAAGAACTGTTGGGATGAAATCATAGCCAATTCCTTCCACTTCGTATGTGCTAACATCCGATTGGTTGAGATGTTCAGGTTCTGCCAGGATGGAACCTTCTGGATCAACTCCAATAATCTAAAGAGAACAAAAGATGAGCACATGTTTAACCAGAAAACATCCTCACCTAGTCCCCCACAACATCCTTGCAGTGTCATGGAATAATAATGCTCATGCTCAGACTAAGGAATTCAAATACCAACATAGCTAAATAAATCTGGCTTCAGTAAATGGGGGCGAGGACAAGTGTCACCAATCGCTATAAAAATCCATCTAGTGGACCCAAAGCCTTTGGGGAAAGAAATCTGCCATCCTGTCAACATGTGACCCACAGCAATGTGGTAGGCTTTTAATCACCTTCTGAAATGGCGAAGCAACACACTCAGTTGTAATGAAGACAGCACTCCATCTAGGGCAGGTTGGGAAGGCAATAATTCTTTGAGAGACAGTGTGAGGTGAGGATGTAATAAATATCCCATCGATAAAAAAGACACCAAATTCCCTGACACAATGAGTTTCCTAAAGGCGTTGATGGTGAATAGGCAATGGTTCCTATTTAAAGAATACGTGCCTGAATTACAAAAACATCCCAGAAACATTAAGGAGTCCAGGGTCTAGAGAGGGGGCAGAATTGAAAGGAGTCAGCATCAGTAAGCTATCAATGCTGGGAAATTAACGGGGCTAACGGCTGACAAATTCCCTGGGCCTGAACCTACATCCCAGAATATTAAAAGAAGTGACCTTGGAAATATCAGTGGCATTGGTGGTCATTTTTGAAAATACTGCAGAGTCTGGATAGTTCCCACAGACTTGGGGGTGAGAAATGTAACCTGATATAAAAAGAGAGGGAGGCAACAGAGTGTAACAAACCAGTTAGCCTGCCATCAGCAGGGAAAAACACTCAAGTGTATTACAAAAGCTGTGATAACCAAATAATTAAACAAAAGAACAGTACAGCACAGGAACAGGCCCTTCAGCCCACAAAGTCTATGCTGACACACAATGCCTTTCGAAACGTAAAAACCTTTGGCCTCTGCGTGATCCATATCCCCATTTGGAAAGCATTAACAGGATTGGACTAAACCGGCAGGGTTTTATGAAAGACAAATCATGCTTAACTAATCATTTTAAGGTGAGAGGAGGGAGATTTAAAGAATCCATGAGGGGCAACTCTTATTTTAAGAGACAGCAGTTCTCATGTGGAATGGACTTCCACAGGTGGTGAAGGATTTGGGTACAGTTACAGTTACAACAGGTTTAAAAGACATTTGGATAAATACGTGAATCGGAAAGATTTGGAGGGATATGGGCCAGGAGCAGGCAGGTGGTACTAGTTTAGTTTGGGATTATGTTTGGTATGGACCAGCTTGGATTGAAGGATCTGTTTCTGTGCTGTATTACTCTATGACTCTACAACTGGTGTTTCTGAGGATGTAACTATAAAACAGATAAGGGAAAACCAGCAGACATGGTATATTTAGATTGAGAAAATTTTGGATAACACCTGTGATAAGAAGTCATGTGTATAGGGGGAAAGTACTTGAATGGATTGAGAATTGTCTGATCGACAGAAAAAGGGTGGGAATAAATAGGTCATTTTTCAGGTGACAGGCAGTGACTATTGTGGATCCACTTTTGGGCCCAAGCTATTCACTGTATAGACGGCTTGGATGAGGGAACCAAAACCAATATTTCCAAATTTGCTGATAATGGAAAACTGAGAGATTGAGGAGGATGCAAGGAGGCTTCAAGGGGATTTAGACAAGTTAAGTAAGTGGACTAAGACATGGCGGACACAACATAATAATGAATAAATTGGAAGTTATGTACCTGGGGTATGAAGAAAAGAAAAGCAGAATGTTATATAAGTGGTGATCTTTTGGGAAATGTGGATGTGCAAATGGATTTGAGTGTCCTTGTGAAACTAGACAGGCAGGTGCTGCAAGCAATTAGGAAGGCAAATGTTATGATAATTTTATTTAAGTTGTTCAGACATATTAAGTTACAGCTCTTGAGCTGGTGGAACTTGAACACTGGCTCAGAGGCAGGGACACTATCAGTGATATATTGGCCTTTATTACAAGATGTTTTAAGTTCAGACTTAGGAATGTCAATGCAGTTGTACAAGGCCTTGGTGAGACCACCCTCGGATTATTATGTGCAGTTTTGGTCTCCTTACCTAATAAAGGGTATATTACAAGAGGCAGAGTGCAGCAGAGGTTCACTCAACCAATACCAGGAAGGGCAGGAGTATCCCTGAAGAGAGAGTGGTTCGATTGGGCATGTAGTCATTAGAGTTTAGAAGGGCGTGAGGGAATGTGATTGAAACATAAAATTCTAATAGGATTAGACTCGATACAGCGAGGATGATTCCCTGGCTGGGGATCCAGGACCAGGCGACATGGTCTGCCCCATATCCTGAGACTGTGTCGATGGACACAGTCCATGAGGAAAAGTTTCTTCACTCGGGGGGTAGTGAACCTGTGGAATTCTCTACCACAGAAAGCTGTGGGGACCAAATCACTCAATACATTCAAGAGAGACAGCAATAAATATTTAGGTTTTAAAGGGAGTAAGGGGTATGGAGAGAAAACGGGAATACAGCACTGGCACAGAAATCAGCCAGGATCATTATGAATGGTGAAGCAGCACTAATGGCTGAATGAGCTCCTCCCATTCTTGGGTTTCGATGTTGCAGAGCCCTGACCACGTACCTGGCAGCCTGGACATTTCTCCTTCAGTTTCCTGGCAATCCCAGTGATTGTTCCTCCCGTTCCTGCTCCAGCCACTAACATGTCCACTTTTCCTGAAAGAAAGGAAGAAGGAATGAGACCTCATTCCCAATTCCATGTCATTCTGCTGCCGAACAGCCCCCATCACACCCTACTTCCCCTAAATCCCAGGATCAATCTTGTCCCTAAACCTTACACTTCCTCCTTACCCCCACAACTCCCAATCCAACACAGTCCCAGAAATCCCCTTCCACTGTCTACACCATCCACCCCACCCCCACCTCATTGCCCCATTCTCATTATGGAATTAGGCTCTACGCAAAAATGTTCCAATAAACAGCTGCAAGTGCGATACGTCAAGGTGATTCTGCCATTCCATAACTGCCATGATCTCATACCTTCACATTGCCTGAGAATCTCTTCTGCAGTCTGATCATAGTGAACCAGTGGGTTTCCAGGATTCCGATACTACATACGGGAGAGAGAGAGAGAGAGAGAGAGAGAGAGAGAGAGAGAGAGAGAGAGAGAGAAACCAGTCACAGTTTTGAACAACAAACACACTCCACCGCTCCACTGCGCGCACCCCCAACTTAATCATAGAGTAACACAGCATAGAAACAGGCCCTTCAGCCCAAACTGGTCCATACTGACCATGGTGTCCACTGCACTAATTCCAACTGCCCACGTCTGGCCCAAATCCTTCTAACCCTTCCCATCCATGGAACTATCCAAATGGTTTCTAAATGTTGCTATTGTACCTGCCTCAATCACATTCTCTGGCAGCACAATCTATATACACACCCCTCTGTTTAAGAAGTTCTCCCAGGTCCTTCTTATATCTTTCCCTCTCACCTTAAACGTATGCCCTTTAGTTTTCAGTTCCTCATCCCTGGGAAAAATTCCCCATCCTTCACCACCCGGTCTACCTCTGACAAGCTTTCAATGAACTATATTGACAAGTCGCCAGGCCCGGACCAGATTCGTCCTCGGCTGCTTTGGGAAACGAGAAATGCAATTGCTTCGCCACTCGCGAAGATCTTTGCATCCTCCCTCTCCACTGGAGTCGTACCTGAGGACTGGAGAGAGGCAAATATAATTTCTCTCCAAGAAAGGAAATAGGGAAATCCCCGGCAATTACAGACCAGTAAGTCTCATGTCTGTCGTCTGCAAGGTGTTAGAAAGGATTCTGAGGGATAGGATTTATGACCATCTGGAACAGCATGGCTTGATTAAATGCAGTCAACACGGCTTTGAGAGGGGTAGGTCATGCCTCACAAACCTTATCGAGTTCTTTGAGGATGTGACTAGAAAAGTCGATGAGGGTCGAGCTGTGGATGTGGTGTATATGGACTTCAGCAAGGCATTTGATAAGGTTCCCCATGGTAGGCTCATTCAGAAGGTCAGGAGGAAGGGGATACAGGGGAACTTAGCTGTCTGGATACAGAATTGGCTGGCCAGCAGAAGGCAGCGAGTGGTAGTAGAAGGAAAATATTCTGCCTGGAAGTCAGTGGTGAGTGGGGTTCCACAGGGCTCAGTCCTTGGGCCTCTACTGTTTGTAATTTTTATTAATGACTTGGATGAGGGGATTGAAGGATGGGTCAGCAAGTTTGCAGATGACACAAAGGTTGGAGGTGTCGTTGACAGTATAGAGGGCTGTTGTAGGCTGCAGCGGGACATTGACAGGATGCAGAGATGGGTTGAGAGGTGGCAGATGGAGTTCAACCTGGATAAATGCGAGGTGATGCATTTTGGAAGGTCGAATTTGAAAGCTGAGTACAGGATTAAGGATAGGATTCTTGGCAGCGTGGAGGAACAGAGGGATCTTGGTGTGCAAATACATAGATCCCTTAAAATGGCCACCCAAGTGGACAGGGTTGTTAAGAAAGCATATGGTGTTTTGGCTTTCATTAGCAGGGAGATTGAGTTTAAGAGTCGTGAGATCTTGTTGCAGCTCTATAAAACTTTGGTTAGACTGCACTTGGAATACTGCGTCCAGTTCTGGTCACCCTATTATAGGAAAGATGTGGATGCTTTGGAGAGGGTTCAGAGGAGGTTTACCAGGATGCTGCCTGGACTGGAGGGCTTATCTTATGAAGAGAGGTTGACTGAGCTCGGACTTTTTTCATTTGAGAAAAGGAGGAGGAGAGGGGACCTAATTGAGGTATACAAGATAATGAGAGGCAAAAATAGAGTTGATAGCCAGAGACTATTTCCCACGGCAGAAATGGCTAACACGAGGGGTCACAGTTTTAAGCTGGTTGGAGGAAAGTATAGAGGGGATGTCAGAGCCGGGTTCTTTACACAGAGAGTTGTGAGAGCATGGAATGCGTTGCCAGCAGCAGTTGTGGAAGCAAGGTCATTGGGGTCATTTAAGAGACTGCTGGACATGCATATGGTCACAGAAATTTGAGGGTGCATACATGAGGATCAATGGTCGGCACAACATTGTGGGCTGAAGGGCCTGTTCTGTGCTGTACTGTTCTATATTCTATATACTTGTTTTCCTAGGTCCCTCTGTTCCACAGCACTCCTCAGGACCTTATCACTTATTGTTTAAGTCCTACCTTGGGTTGACTTTCCAAAGTGTAACACCTCACACTTATCTGTATTGAACTGCATTTGCCAATCCTCAGCCCACTTCCCCATCTGATCAAGATCACTCTCTGTAATTTGTGATAACCTTCTTTGCTATCAACGATACCTCCTAATTTTGTATCATGCGTGAACTTACTAATCATACCCTGTACATTCACATCTAGACCATTTAATGTACATAGCGAATAACAAAGGTCTCAGACTGACCCCTGTAGCACACCACTAGTCACAGGCCTCCAATCCGAGAAACAAACTTCAACCATCACCCTCTGCTTTATAACTTCAAGCCAATTGCGAATCCAGTTAGCTAGCTTTCCCTGGATCCCATGTGACCTACCTTTCATGACTAGCCTGCTGTGCAGGACCATGTCAAAGGCCTTACTGAAGTCCATATAGATATATTCCTCAACTGCCTCTTTGCTACTTGCCTGCCATCCCCTTCAGCTTGAGAAGGCAGTATGGGGATTGGACAGGGAGGATCCAGCCCTGAACCATAAGGTAACATGACTGACCTGATCCAGGATACAGGAGTTGGGGATTTCATTCTTCAGTCTCCAGGCAACACCAACATGAGACTCTGGTGAATCAAAGCTGGCACTTGTTGGTGTTCGCACAATCTCTGCTCCGAGAGCTCGTAGTACATCAACCTTCAGAAAACAAGGAACAGATAATTGTCTACATAGGGGAAAGTCAATCCAGTTTGGATGGATCTTGATAGGGAAGATGCTGAGAGGTGGTTTCTGGGATGGTGGGGTGGGTGGAATAAATCGGGAATCTCTGCTTCCCCCAAAGAACAATAGGCATTGAATACTTAAATCACCTCTCAGCCTCCAAGTAAAACATTCCAACTTCTCTGATCTTTCCTCATAACTAAAGTTTCCCAGGAACCGTCACTGCTCAGTCCTTTGAGTATAGGAGATGGGACACGGTCATACAGGACATTGGTGAGGACTCTTCTAGAGTAATGTGAGCAGTTCTACTCACCCTGTTACAGGAAGGATATTATTAAATTAGACAGATTCAGAAAAGATTTACCAGGATGATGCCAAAATTGGAAGGGTCTCAGTTATAAAAAAAATAGGCTGGGACATTTTTCCTCCTGGAACATGGGCAATTTCGAATGAGATCACATTAGGGTCGATGTCTCCTCCAGTTCCAGAATCTACGTGCACTTGCTGTTTATATTTGCTTCCCCCAGCATCCTCAGTTTTCCAATTTTAAAATCAATGCTCCAAAACGACTGCTCCCAAAAACTGTAATATCATGATCTTGTGTAAGTCTGTATTCCCCACGGGCCCCGAATCTCTTGCTGTCTCCCACCCACCGCAGCTGATTTGCTTTTACCTTCTCTGTGCTCATCTTCTCTGGAAGAACAATGATGCAGTGATATCCTTTAACTGCAGCAGCCAACGCCAGCCCAATCCCTGTGAGGTACATAGATCATTCATGATCAGGTGGGGGTGAGCTGTCAGCAGAGAGCCAGCAGTTAATGACTGGATAACAACTTACCCGTGTTTCCAGAGGTCGGCTCAATGATGGTATCACCAGGTTTCAGAGCTCCAGCCTTTTCTGCGTCTTCCACCATCCGCAAGGCAATACGATCCTTCACACTGCCCCCAGCATTAAAATATTCACACTTTGCTACTAGAACCAAACAAACTTCAAATCAGTAACATTCACCCCAGTATCACCCTCCAGCTAACCCTGTGTGGGAATGAGCCGCAACGAGCAGAACACTCAGGAGGATGTGGTGTGGGGTGCTGGTATTCCTGGGGGGTGGACATTCAGCACCACCCTGGGGGACTGACAGAGGGAAGGATGGACGGGTTAATGTGAGTCTGTAATGTTCCCAGGGAGTTGGGCTGAATTTGACATGGAGCCTGAAAGCTAGTTTCATGGGGGGCTCAGGAACTGGCCCCTGAGCTGAGTTTGAGAGAGATTTCAGGAACCTCATTGAGAAACAGCTGTATATCAGGTGCATATTCTGGAGCAAGAAGTGACCATTCAGCCCATCAATTCCCCTCTGCCATTTAGTAACATCACAATTTGATTGCAGCCTCAACTTCACTTTTTTGTCAACACCAATAACTCTTGACTCGCTAGTTGATCAAAAGCTGTCTAAAAACCTTGACCTAGCGTCCTATGTTCCCTGGTAAAGAGACCTCCAAACTTCAACAAGCCTCAGACGAAATTCCTCCTCACTTTGCTCTCAAATGAGACAGCCCCAATTCTGAAACTGCACCCTCTAGTTCCAGACTCTTCCCAGCCCCAGGCAACATCCTCTCAGTATCTGCCCTGTCAAGCTCCCTCAGAAACCCATATTTCAATAAGATCACCTCTCATTCTTCTCAACTCCAACCCCTAACCTGTTGCATCTTTTCTAGCAAAACAAACTCCTTCGTCCAAGAAACCATCTGAGTGAATCTCCTCTAATCCACTTCCAACATAAGACTATCCCTCTTAGGGAAGGAAGCAAACTGTACACAGGTCTCCAGGTGCAATCTCACCTATGTTCTTTACAGCCATAGCAGCATGACTCCAATTTCACTCTCTGCACACTGGGCTTTCAAAAAAATATCAGCCTAGGTTTTCAGGTACATAATTCATTGGGTAGTGCTGTAGTACAGAAGGATCTAGGGGTGCAGGTACAAAATTCAAAATTGGTGGCATTGTAGGCAGTGAAGAAGGTTTTCTAAGATTACAAAGGGATCTTGATCAAATGAGTCAATTGGCTGAAAAATAGCAGATGGAGTTCAATCTGGACAAATGCGAGGTATTGCAATTTGGTGCAACAAACAAGAAGGTCAGAAGACATTTGCCGGATGTTGCTGGGTGTGGAAGGTTTGACTAGTAAGGAAAGGCTGGGACTTTTTTCACTGGAGTGTAAGAGGTTGAGAGGTGACTTGATAGAAATTTATAAAAGAATGTGAGGTGTAGATAGAGTCGATGGTAGTTGTTTGTTCTCTCGCATGGGGGGATTTCCAGGACTAGGGAGCACACTTTCAAAGCAAGGGGAGAGAGATTTAAAAAAAGACATGAGGCAAATTTTTTTACACAGAGGGTGGCTCGTGCTTGGAATGAACCTCCTGATGAAGTGGTGGATGTGGGTACAATTACAACGTTTAAAAGACATTTGGATAATAGGTGAATAGGAAAGGTCTGGAGGGATATGGGCCAGAGCAGACAGGTGGGACTGGTTTGTTTTGGAATTATATTCAGCACGGACCAGTTGGACTAAAGGTTCTGTTTCCATGCTGTATAACTCTATACCTCAGCCCGGGCTCTGTGAGAAGAGTTCCAGACTCCTACTCCCTTTTGTGAATCCTGTTCCCCTTGTTCAGAGGCTGCTGCTAGTCGACAAATAGAGTTTCTCTTTTAACTTTATTAACTCTCAAAGTAGTGCCAAAGAGTTGTGCAGTTTGTCCTCAACACTTTACACATACCCGCCATCCGAACTAGCAGCCCAGTGTTCCAGAGTAGATGTTCATCATAGCTACATGTCTCCCCCACTCTTCCTGCTGTCCCACAACAGGATAGAATACAACTGGGATACTCAGAGGCAAGTAGCTGCAAATACCTCCCACTTTTTTTATTCATAGGACGTGGGCATCACTGACTGGGCCAGCATTTATTTCCCAAGTCTAAGTGTCCAGACGGCAGGTGAGAGTCAACCACATTGCTGTTGATCTAGATTCACATATAGACCAGACTGGTGAGGATAGAACATAGAACATAGAACATAGAACAGGACAGGCCCTTTGGCCCACGATGTTGTGCCGAACTTTTACACTAATCCTAAGGTCTATCTAACCTCCACCCCTACCTTATACTATCATCCAAATGCCTATCTAATAGCCGCTTAAACGTCCCTAATGAGGCTGACTCCACTACTCTCTCCGGCAATGCATTCCACGCCCCTGCCACTCTCTGAGTAAAGCACCTAGCTCTGACATCTCCCCTATATCTACCTCCACTCACTTTAAAACTATGTCCCCTCATAATAGCTACCTCCACCCTAGGAAAAAATCTCTGGCTGTCCACTCTATCTATACCTCTGACCATTTTGTACACCTCTATCAAGTCACCTCTCATCCTCCATCGTTCTAAAGAGAAAAGCCCTAGCTCTCTCAACTTTTCCTCGTAAGACCTTCCCTCCATTCCAGGCAACATCCTGGTAAATCTCCTCTGCACCTTTTCCAATGCTTCCACATCTTTCCTGTAATGAGGCAACCAGAGCTGGACACAATGCTCCAGATGTGGCCTAACCAGGCTTTTGTGAAGCTGGAGCATAACTTCACAGCACTTGAACCCGATCCCTCTATTAATGAAAACTAACTCACCATACGCCTTCTTAACAACTCTATCCACCTGGGTGACGCTTTCAGGGAACTGTGGACATGAACCCTGAGATCTCTCTGTTCCTCCACACTGCCAAGAATCTTTCCGTTGACCCTGTATTCTGCTTTCAAATTTGTCCTTCCAAAATGAATCACCTCACACTTTTCAGGGTTAATCTCCATCTGCCACTTCTCAGCCCAGCTCTGCATCCTATCAATGTCCCGTTGTAACCTAGAACAGTCCTCCGCACTATCCACAACGTGACGCACCTTCGTACCATCCGAGAACTTACTAATCCACTCTTCCACTCCTTCATCCAAATCATTTATAAAAATCACGAATAGAAGAGGACCCAGAACAGATCCTTGTGGTACACCACTCGTAAGTGAGCACCATGTTGAATATTTTCTATCCACTACCACCCTTTGTCTTCTTAGAGTCAGCCAATTCTGAATCCAATCTGCCACATTTCCCCTATCCCATGCTTCTTTACCTCCTTCATGAGCCTACCATGGGGAACCTTATCAAACACCTTACTTAAATCCACGTATACGACATCCACTGCTCTACCTTCATCCACGTGTTTGGTCACCTCTTCAAAGAATTTAGTAAAGTTTGTGAGGTATGATCTGCCCCTCACAAATCCATGCTGACTATCTCAAATCAAACTGTGCCTTTCCAAGTTATTGTAAGTCCTATCTCTCAGAGCCCTTTCCAAATAATTTGCAGTTTCCTTCCCTGAAAAACAATAATGAACCAGATGGGCCTTTAGGACAATCGGTGGTTTCACAGTCACCATTAGCCAGCTTTTAATGGAATTCAAATTTCATCATCTGCCTTAGAGGAATTTCAACCAGTGTCCCCAGAACTTTGGGATCTTGGGATTCTTATTAATCTGGTGACATCAGATAACACCAAAATGAGGCCCGAGGAAACTTACCCCATGCATAGACAAAAGTTGGGCAAAAGAACACAAGAACTAGGAAATGGAGAAGATGCGGGTAGTACAGTGGCTCAGTGGTTCGCACTGCTGCTACACAGTGCCAGAGACCCGGTTCAAGTCAATCCTCAGGCAAATATGCGGAGTTTTCACATTTTCCCCGAGTCTGCATGACCCTTCTTCAGAACCACTTACTGGACCGAAAAATGTTAAATGTTCTTTCTCCTGAAAGATGCTGCCAGACTGGCTCAGCTTTTTGGTGAAGTGGAAAAACATTCCTAACTTGATCCTTACCAATCTGCCAGCTGCAAATGATCTGTCCATGACGGTATCATTAAGAGTGACCATCGCATAGTCCTTGTGAAGATAAACAAAGAACAAAGAAACCTACAGCACAGGAACAGGCCCTTCAGCCCTCCAAGCCTGCGCCGATCAAGATCCTCTGTCTAACCTGTCATCTATTTTCTAACGGTCTGTGTCCATTTGCTCCCTAACCATCCATGTACCTGTCCAAATATATCTGAAAAGACGCTAACGTGTCTGCGCCTACCACCTCCACTGGCAACGCGTTCCAGGCACCCACCACACTCTGTGTAAAGAACTTTCCACGCATATCTCCCTCAAACTTTCCTCCTCCTCACTTTGAACTCATGACCCCTAGTAATTGAGTCCCCCACTCTGGGGAAAAAGCTTTTAGCTATCCACCCTGTCTATACCCCTCATGATTTTGTAGACCTCAATCAAGTTCCCCTCAATCTCTGTCTTTCTAATGAAAATAATCCTAATCTATTCAACCTCTCTTCATAGTTAGCACCCTCCATACCAGGCAACATCCTGGTGAACCTCCTCTGCACCCTCTCCAAAGCATCCACATCCTTTTGGTAATGTGGCGACCAGAACTGTACACAGTACTCCAAATGTGGTCGAACCAAAGTCCTATACAACTGCGACATGACCTGCCAACTCTTGTACTCAATACCCCGCCCAATGAAGGAAAGCATGCCATATGCCTTCTTGACCACCCTATTGACCTGTATTGTCACCTTCAGGGAACAATGAACCTGAACACCCAGATCTCTCTGTTCATCAATTTTCCCCAGGACTTTTCCATTTGCTGTATAGTTCGCCCTTGAATTTGATCTTCCAAAATGCAACACCTCGCATTTGCCCGGATTGAGCTCCACCTGCCATTTATCTGCCCAACTCTCCAGTCTATCTACATTCTGCTGTAATCTCTGACAGTCCCCTTCACTATCAGCTATTCCACCAATCTTAGTGTCATCAGCAAACTTGCTGATCAGACCACCTACACCTTCCTCCAGATCATTTACATATATCACAAACAACAGTGGTCCCAGCACAGATCCCTGTGGAACACCACTGGTCACAGATCTCCAATTTGAGAAACTCCATTCTACTACTACCCTCTGTCTCCTGTTGCCTAGCCAGTTTTTTATCCATCTAGCTAGCACACCCTGGACCCCATGCAACTTCAGTTTCTCCATCAGCCTGCCATGGGGAACCTTATCAAACGCCTTACTGAAGTCCATGTATATGACATCTACGGCCTTTCCCTCATCAATCAACTTTGTCACGTCCTCAAAGAATTCTATTAAGTTGGTAAGACATGACCTTCCCTGCACAAAACCAAGTTGCCTATCACTGATAAGCCCATTTTCCTCCAAATGGGAATAGATCCTATCCCTCAGTTTCTTCTCCAGTAGCTTCCCTACCACTGACGTCAGGCTCACTGGTCTATAATTACCTGGATAATCCTTTCTGCCCTTTTTAAACAAGGGGACAACATTAACAAGTCTCCAGTCCTCTGGGACCTCATCCGTGTTTAAGGACACTGCAAAGATATCTGTTAGGGCCCCGGCTATTTCATCTCTCGCTTCCCTCAGTAACCTGGGATAGATCCCATCCGGACCTGGGGACTTGTCCACCTTAATGTCTTTTCGGATACCCAACACTTCCTCCTTCCTTGTGTCAACTTGACCGAGACTAAGCAAACATCTATCCCTAACCTCAACATCCGTCATGTCCCTCCTTGGCGAATATCGATGCCAAGTACTCATTAAGAATGTCACCCATTTTCTCTGACTCAGCGCTTTCCTTCTTTGTCCTTAAGTGGGCCAATCCTTTCTCTAGTTACCCTCTTGCTCTTTATATATGAATAAAAGGCTTTGGGATTTTCCTTAACCATGTTGGCCAGCAATATCTCATGTCCTCTCTTAGCCCTCTTAATCCCTTTTTTCAGATTCACTCTACATTCCTGATATTCTTGCAAAGCTTCGTCTGTCTTCAGTCACCTAGGCCTCATGTATACTTCCTTTTTCCTCTTGGCTCATCTCACAATTTCACCTGTCATCCATGGTTCCTTAATCTTGCCATTTCTATTCCTCATTTTCACAGGAACGTGTCTCTCCTGCACGCTAATCAACCTCTCCTTAAAAGCCTCCCACATACCAAATGTGGATTGGCCTTCAAACAGTTTCTCCCAATCTACATTCCTCATATCCTGCCGATTCTTGGTATAGTTGGTCTTCCCCCAGTTTAGTATTCTTCCTTTAGGACCACTCCCATCCTTGTCCATGAGTATTGTAAAACTTACGGAATTGTGGTCGCTATTTCCAAAGTAGTCCGCTATTGTAATTTCAACCACATGGCCGGGTTCATTCCCCAACACCAGGTCCAGTATGGCCCCTTCCCAAGTTGAACTACTGCTCTAGAAAACCCACCCAGAGACACCTTACAAATTCTGCTCCGTCTTGACCCCTAACACTGAGTGAATCCCAGTCAATGTTGGGAAAATTAAAATCTCCCATCACCACCGCCCTGTTTCTCCTACACCTTTCCATTATCTGTTTACATATTTGTACCTCTATCTCACGCTCGCCGTTGGGAGGCCTGTAGTACAGCCCCAACATTGTTACTGCATCCTTCCTATTTCTGAGTTCTACCCATATTGCCTCACTGCTTGAGTTCTCCATGGGGCCCTCCTTCAGTACGGCTGTGATATCGTCTTTGACCATTACTGCAACTCCTCCACCCCTTTTACCTCCCTCTCTATCCCGCCTGAAGCATCGATACCCTGGGACAACTCGTTGCCAATCATGCCCTTCCCTCAACCAAGTCTCAGTAATAGCAATAACACCATACTTCCAGGTACCAATCCAAACCCTAAGCTCATCTGCCTTATCTACTACACTTCTCGCATTAAAACAATTGCACCTCAGACCACCTGTCCCTTAGTGTTCATCATCTGCTCCCCGACTACTATTCCCTTTAGTCACACTGACTCCATTATCTAGTTCCCTACAGGCTTTCGTTTCTATCTCTTTTCTGTCCAATATTTGGTTCCCATCCCCCTGCAACATTAGTTGAAACCCTCACCCACAGCATTAGCAAAAGCACCCCCAAGGACATTGGTTCCAGTCCGGCTCAGGTGTAGACTGTCCAATTTGTAATAGTCCCACCTTCCCCAGAACTGGTTCCAATGTCCCAAAAATCTGAACCCCTCCCTCCTACACCATCTCTCAAGCCAAGCATTCATCCTAGCTAATCTTTCATTTCTGCACTGACTAGCACGTGGCACTGGTAGCAATCCTGAGATTACTACCTTTGAGGTCCTACTTTTTAACTTGGCTCCTAGCTCCCTAAATTCTGCTTGTGGGACCTCATCCCATTTTCTGCCTATATCATTGGTGCCTATATGCACCACGACAGCTGGCTGTTCACCCTCCCCCTTCAGAATATTCTGCAGCCGATCGGAGACATCCCTGACCTGTGCACCTGGGAGGCAACATACCATTCAGGAGTCCCGTTTCCGACCGCAGAACCGCCTATCTACTCCCCTTACAATTGAATCCCCAATGACTATCGCCCTTCCACTCTTTTTCCCGTCCTTCTGTATAGCAGAGCCAGCCACGGTGCCATGAACCTGGCTACTGCTGCCTTCCTCTGGTGAGCCATCTCCCCCAACAGTGTCCAAAACAGAATACCTGTTTTGGAGGGAGATGACCGCAGGGGACACCTGCACTGCCTTCCTGCCCTTCCTCTGCCTTTTGGTCACCCATTCGCTATCTCCCTCAGCAATCCTAATCTTCGGTGTGACCAAATTGCTAAACATGCTATCCACGACCCCCTCAGCATCACGTATGCTCCAAAGTGAGTCCATCCGCAGCTCCAGAGCTGTCATGCGGTCTAACAAGAGCTGCAGCTGGACACACTTCCTGCACGTGAAGGGGTCAGGGACATCAGCCCTGTCCCTGAGCTCCCACATTGAGCAAGAGGAGCACAACATGGGGGTGAGAGAAGTTCTGCCTTCACACAGATCTAGTGACTCAAGACTGTGGGCCATCAACAGCAGCAGGATTGTACTCCAGCACAATCTTAATCTCATGGCCCAGCATATTCCCCCACTCAACCATTACCGTCAAGCCAGGGGATCAACTCTGGTTCAATGGAGAGTGCAGGAGGGCATGCTGGGAGCAGCACCAGGCATTGCCAGAAATGAGGTGTCAACCTGGTGAAGCCACCAAACCGAGGCATCAGATACATGGGAACACAACCACCTTCAAGTCACTCACCACCCTGACTTGAAAATATATCACTGTTCCTTCACTGTCGCTGGGTCAAAATCCTGGAACTCCCTCTGTAATAGCATTGTGAGTCAACCTTCAGCAGGAGGACTGCAGCAGTTCAAGAAGGTAGCTCATCACCACCTTCTCAAGGGCAACCGAGGAGAAGTTGATGGCCTTGTGATATTATCATCGGACTGTTAACCCAGATAATGTTCTGTGGACCTGGGTTTGAATCCTGCCATGGCAGATGGTGAAATCTGAATTCAATAAATATCCGGAATTAAGAGTCTAACAATGATCATGAATCCATCGCCAATTGCAGGAAAAACCCATCTGGTTCACTAATGTCCTTTCGGGAAGGAAACTACCATCCTTACCTGCCTGGCTTACAGACCCACAGCGATGTGTTAGACTGTCAACTGCTCTCTGGGCAATTAGGGATGGGCAATAAATGCTGCCTGGCTAGAACATTGAACATAGAACAATACAACGCAGAACAGGCCCTTTGGCCCTCGATGTTGCACCGACCTGTGAACTAATCTAAGCCCCTCCCCCTACACTATCCTATCATTATCCATATGCTTATCCAAGGACTGTTTAAATGCCCCTAATGTGGTTGAGTTACCTACACTGGCAGACAGGGCGTTCCACGCCCTTAACACTCTCTGAGTAAAG
This sequence comes from Stegostoma tigrinum, assembly GCF_030684315.1. NCBI lineage: Eukaryota > Metazoa > Chordata > Chondrichthyes > Orectolobiformes > Stegostomatidae > Stegostoma > Stegostoma tigrinum. Next base: position 606,415 of record NC_081365.1, read on the forward strand.
AACCTACCTCTGACATCTGTCTTAAATCTATCACCCCTCAATTTGTAGCTATGCCCCCTTGTACAAGCTGAAGTCATCATCCTCAGAAAAAGACTCTCACTGTCCATCCTACCTAATCCTCTGATCATCTTGAATGTCTCTATTAAATCCCCTCTTAGCCTCCTTCTCTCCAATGAGAACAGACCCAAGTCCCTCAGCCTTTCTTCATAGGGCCTGCGCTCCAGACTAGGCAACATCCTGGTAAATCTCCTCTGTACCTTTTCCAACGCATCCTTTCTGTAGTGGGGCGACCAGAACTGCATGCAATATTCCAAATGAGGCTGCACTCACGTTTTGTACGCAATATTCACATCCCATGAATAAGAAAAAGACCTGTAGATCTAGTACATTGGGTTTCCAGAAGACCTTTTTATCAGTTGCCACATCAAAGGTTACTATACAAATTTATTTTGCATGGAGTAACATTAACATGGTAGAGGATTAGGTTAGCTAACAGAAGCAGAGGAGGGATAATTGGATCATTTTTGGGCTGGCAAGCTGTAACTTGTGAATTGGTACCAGAAATGGCGCTTGGCCCCACCTGCTTCCATTCGATATCAATGACGTGGCTGAAGGGATGGAAGTTCTGGTTGGTTAAACAGCTGACGATATATATATGGGCAAGAAAGCTAGTTGTATAAAAGGATGTGAGGAGTGTGCAAAGGAATGTAGAAAGGTTAAATGAGTGGGCAAAGTTTTGGAGTACCAGATAGGAAAATGTCAACTTAACCATTTTGGTTGGAACTATAAAAAAAAAGTAGTGAACAATTGAACTGGAGATAAATTATAGAGCTCATAAGGTTGGAATACAGGTGAAGCAAGCAGAGAGGAATTGGGATGTTGGTGTTCAATGCAGGATGTATGGAGTCTAAAAGTTGAGAAAGATGAATGCAGTGGGGTTAACCACTCACTGGTCTCCTTGTTTACGAAAGGATAGAAATATGTTGGAAAAGGTTCAGAGAATTTTCACATAATCAATTGCTGGGATGAAGAAATTATCTATATCAACTGGAGTTCAAATGAACAGGAGGTGATCTTATTGAAACATACCTGATCCTAAGGAGATTTGATAGAATGGATGTTGATAGAATGTTTCCTGTTGTGGGAGAGACTGGAGAGAACTAGGGGACACTGTTTAAAAATGAGGCATCTCCCACTTAAGATGGAGATAGAAAAAAAATGTAATCTGAGAGCCGCTGGTCTGTGGAACTCTCTTCCCCGAAGAGCAGTGAAGGCCAGGTCATTAAATCAGAGCTAGATTTCTGGTTGATGCAGGAGGTGAGGGGGTAGACCACATGGATAAGCCATGACATCATTAAATGACAGAGCAGCTTTGATGGGCTGAATGTCCTATTTCTTCCTGGAAATATTTCATACCACTTCTATACTCAATTTCCTTGCAATTGAGGCCAGTACTCCATTTGCCTTCCTCAACTTGTCTTAATTGATTTGTGTGTGAACATGCCCAATTTTTCACAAAGACAGAAAACAAATAAAAGAATGAACACTCATCAGGCCGAGTAGCTGCTCCCTGCCTGCTCAGATACTTACATAGCTCACACTTCAGACCGTGAGCTTGAGTGATTTTGTTCAGGCGAACCATTGGGGTGTTGCCGATTTTACTGAGAATATTGGGCAGGATGTCAGGAGTCGATGGCCTGTGAAGACGTGGAGATCAATTAGAAACAGCAAGCAACGACATAGCAGGAGGCCATTTAGCACAATATCCCCTCCTGCTCCTATCCCCATTCTCCGCCCCACACCCAGAAACTCTTCAGCCAGGCCTAGAGGTTGGTTATTCTCTGGTCTTCTTGCCCCATCGGGTTTATTGGCTGTACAGACTTGGTGGGCCTGGCACCCCTGTGTGGTGCCTGGGATCAGGTCTCCCCAGTTACTGGGCCTCAAGGGACCACGTTTGAGTTGGGGACTGGGTCGGGGGGTGCAGAGCAACCTGGCACAGCCACCAAATCTGCTTACCCAATCCACTGAGCCCATACAGTGGGAGGGTGACACAGTGACAATCACATGAAATAGCTCAGCAGTGAGCCAATCAGGAGGAATGGGAAGCATGGATCTATCACAGTCTGCCAGACAAAACAGGCTCATTGAACAGAACACTTCAGCCAAAAATAAGTCTGATTGGGGGTAGGAGTGATTCACCTCCCGAACCGGGAGAGAGCTCAGTAACTGTGGTTGGAGGTCATTAACCCTGAGGGCATCTAACGTACACGTAACACCCACCCAACACACACCTCTCCCTCACTGGGGGGGGAAATCTGGGACACATGACACACACACTGTGGAGTGGGGGGAAGAATCTGGGACACACACACATGGGGGAGGAATCTCACACACACACACACACACACGGGGGAGAAATCTGGGACACACGCACACGGCAGGGGGGGGGGGGGGGAAATCTGGGCCACACACACATGGGAGGGAATCTGACACACACACACACGGGGAGGGGGGAATCTGGGACACACGGACACACACACTGTGGAGTGGGGGGAAGAATCTGGGACACACACACATGGGGGAGGAATCTCACACACACACACACACACGGGGGAGAAATCTGGGACACACGCACACGGCAGGGGGGGGGGGGGGGGGAATCTGGGCCACACACACATGGGAGGGAATCTGACACACACACACACGGGGAGGGGGGAATCTGGGACACACGGACACACACACACTTGGGGGGGAATCTGGGACACACACATACACACACACACACACACACACGGGAGTGAAGCTGGCACACACACACACACACGGCGGGGGGAATCTGGGACACAGACACACACACACACACACACACGGGAGTGAATCTGGCACACATACACACACGGCGGGGGGAATCTGGGACACACACACGGGAGTGAATCTGGCACACACACACACACACACACGGGAGTGAAGCTGGCACACATACACACACACAGGAGTGAAGCTGGCACACATACACACACACGGCGGGGGGAATCTGGGACACACACACACACACACAGGGGGGGAATCTGGGACACACACACACACACACACACACACACACAGGGGGGAAATTTGGGACACACACACCCACACACACGGGGGGGGGTTGGAAATCTGGGACACACACACACACACGGGGGGAGTGGAAATCTGGGACACACACAGACGGCGGGGGGAAGGAAATCTGGGACACACACACACACGGGGGGGGAAATCTGGGACACACAGACACACGCGGGGAGTTGGAAATCTGGGACACACACACACAAACACACACACACAGAGGGTGGAATCTGGGACACACACACTTGGGGGGGAATCTGGGACACACACACACACTTGGGGGGGGAATCTGGGACACACACACACACACACACACACCCCCGGGGGGGAGCGCCATCTGGGACACACACACACACACACACACACACACACACACACACGGGGAAATCTGACAGACACACACACACGGAGGGGGGGGGAAATCTGGGACACACACACACTTGGGGGGGAATCTGGGACACACACATACACGGAGAGATATCTGACACACACATACACACACACACATTGGGGGTGGAATCTGGGACACACACACACACACACAGACGGGGCGTGAAATCAGGGACACACACACACACACACACACACGGGGGGGGCGGAATCTGGGACACACACACACACGGGTGGGGGGGGGGGGAAGAGTCTGGGACACACACACCCACACACACGGGGGGAGTGGAAATCTGGGACACACACAGACGGCGGAGGAGAAGGAAATCTGGGACACACACACACACACACACGGGGGGGAAATCTGGGACACACAGACACACAAACACACACAGAGGGTGGAATCTGGGACACACACACACACACACGGTGGGGAAATGTGGGACACACACACTTGGGGGGGAATCTGGGACACACACACACACACTTGGGGGGGGAATCTGGGACACACACACACACACACACACACACACACACAGAGGGTGGAATCTGGGACACACACACACACGGTGGGGAAATGTGGGACACACACACTTGGGGGGAATCTGGGACACACACACACACTTGGGGGGGGAATCTGGGACACACACACACACACACACACACACACAGGGGGAAATCTGACACACACACACACACACACACACACACACACACACACGGGGGGGAAATCTGACACACACACACACTTGGGGGTGAATCTGGGACACACACACATACACCGGGGGGAAATCTGACACACACACACCCTTGGGGGTGAATCTGGGACACACACACACACACACACACACACGGGGGGGGGAAATCTGACACACACACACACTTGGGGGTGAATCTGGGACACACACACATACACCGGGGGGAAATCTGACACACACACTTGGGGGTGAATCTGGGACACACACACACACACACACACACACACACACACACACACACACACACACACACACACGGTGGGGAAATCTGGGACACACACACACACTCACACACGGAGGGGAAATCTGACACACACACACACACACACACACACACACACGGTGGGGAAATCTGGGACGGACACACACACTCACACACACACACACACACAGTGGGGGGGAATCTGGGACACACACACACACGGAGAGATATCTGACACACACATACACATTGGGGGTGGAATCTGGGACACACACACACACACACACACACACACACACACGGGGCGTGGAATTTGGGACACACACACACACACACACACACACAGGGGGGGAATCTGGGACACACACACGGGGGGGGGGGTCTGGGACACACACACCCACACACACGGGGGGCGTTGGAAATCTGGGACACACACACACACACGGGGGGGGGGGGGGGGAGTGGAAATCTGGGACACACACACACACGGGGGGGGCGGGGGAGGAAATCTGGGACACACACACACACACACACACACGGGGGGGGAAATCTGGGACACACAGACACACGCGGGGGGTTGGAAATCTGGGACACACACACACACACACACACACACACACACACACACACACAGAGGGTGGAATCTGGGACACACACACACACGGTGGGGAAATGTGGGATACACACACTTGGGGGGGAATCTGGGACACACACACACACACACTTGGGGGGGGGGAATCTGGGACACACACACACACACACCCCCGGGGGTGGGCGCCATCTGGGACACACACACACACACGGGGAAATCTGACACACACGCACACACACACACGGGGGGGAAATCTGGGACACACACACACTTGGGGGGGAATCTGGGACACACACACACACAAACAGGGGGAAATCTGACACACACACACACTTGGGGGTGAATCTGGGACACACACACACACACACGGTGGGGAAATGTGGGACACACACACTTGGGGGGGAATCTGGGACACACACACACACACTTGGGGGGGGAATCTGGGACACACACACACACACACACACACACACAGAGGGTGGAATCTGGGACACACACACACACGGTGGGGAAATGTGGGACACACACACTTGGGGGGAATCTGGGACACACACACACACTTGGGGGGGGAATCTGGGACACACACACACACACACACACACACAGGGGGAAATCTGACACACACACACACACACACACACACACACACACACACACACGGGGGGGAAATCTGACACACACACACACTTGGGGGTGAATCTGGGACACACACACATACACCGGGGGGAAATCTGACACACACACACCCTTGGGGGTGAATCTGGGACACACACACACACACACACACACACACACACACACACACGGGGGGGGGAAATCTGACACACACACACACTTGGGGGTGAATCTGGGACACACACACATACACCGGGGGGAAATCTGACACACACACTTGGGGGTGAATCTGGGACACACACACACACACACACACACACACGGTGGGGAAATCTGGGACACACACACACACTCACACACGGAGGGGAAATCTGACACACACACACACACACACACACACACGGTGGGGAAATCTGGGACACACACACACACTCACACACACACACACACACAGTGGGGGGGAATCTGGGACACACACACACACGGAGAGATATCTGACACACACATACACATTGGGGGTGGAATCTGGGACACACACACACACACACACACACACGGGGCGTGGAATCTGGGACACACACACACACACACACACACACAGGGGGGGAATCTGGGACACACACACGGGGGGGGGGTCTGGGACACACACACCCACACACACGGGGGGCGTTGGAAATCTGGGACACACACACACACACGGGGGGGGGGGGGAGTGGAAATCTGGGACACACACACACACGGGGGGGGCGGGGGAGGAAATCTGGGACACACACACACACACACACGGGGGGGGAAATCTGGGACACACAGACACACGCGGGGGGTTGGAAATCTGGGACACACACACACACACACACACACACACACACAGAGGGTGGAATCTGGGACACACACACACACGGTGGGGAAATGTGGGATACACACACTTGGGGGGGAATCTGGGACACACACACACACACACACTTGGGGGGGGGGAATCTGGGACACACACACACACACACCCCCGGGGGTGGGCGCCATCTGGGACACACACACACACACGGGGAAATCTGACACACACGCACACACACACACGGGGGGGAAATCTGGGACACACACACACTTGGGGGGGAATCTGGGACACACACACACACAAACAGGGGGAAATCTGACACACACACACACTTGGGGGTGAATCTGGGACACACACACATACACCGGGGGGAAATCTGACACACACACGGGGGGGGAAATCTGGGACACACACACTTGGGGGTGAATCTGGGACACGCACACACACATACACACACACACACACACACACACACACACAGAGTGGGGAAATCTGACACACACACACACACACGGTGGGGAAATCTGGGACACACACACACACTCACACACGGAGGGGAAATCTGACACACACACACACACACACACACACACACACAGGGTGGGGGGAGAATCTGGGACACACACATGGGGGGGAAATCTGGAACACACACACACACACACTTGGGGGGGATTCTGGGGGACACGCACACACACACGGGGGGGGGGGAATCTGGGACACACACACACACACACGGGGGGGAATCTGGGACACACACACACAGGGGAATCTCACACACACACACACACACACACCCGGAGGGTTGGAAAACTGGGACACACACACACACACACACACACGGTGGGGAAATCTGGGACACACACACACACACACACACACACACACACACACACACACGGGGGGAATCTGGGACACACACACACACGGGGGGGTGGAAATCTGGGACACACACACACACACACACACACACACACACACACACACACACACACACACCGGGGGTGTTGGAAATCTGGGACACACACACACACGGGGGGTGGAAATCTGGGACACACACACACACGGGGGGGAAATCTGGGACACAGACACGCGGGGGGTTGGAAATCTGGGACACACACACACACACACACACACACACACACACACACACACAGGGTGGGGGGAGAATCTGGGACACACACAAGGGGGGGAAATCTGGAACACACACATACACACACACACATTGGGGGTGGAATCTGGGACACACACACACACACACACACACACACACACACAGGGTGGGGGGAGAATCTGGGACACACACAAGGGGGGGAAATCTGGAACACACACACACACACACACACACACACACACACACACACACACACACTTGGGGGGGATTCTGGGGGACACGCACACACACACGGGGGGGGGAATCTGGGACACACACACACACGGGGGGGAATCTGGGACACACACACACAGGGGAATCTCACACACACACACACACACACACACGGGGGGGGGGAAATCTGACACACACACACACTTGGGGTGAATCTGGGACACACACACACACACACACACACACACACACACCGGGGGGAAATCTGACACACATACACACACACGGGGGGGAAATCTGGGACACACACACACACTCACACGGAGGGAAATCTCTCACACACACACACACACACACACACACACAGTGGGGGGGAATCTGGGACACACACACACACACGGGGAGATATCTGACAGACACATTGGGGGTGGAATCTGGGACACACACACACACACACGGTGGGGGGGAATGTGGGGCACACACACACACACGGGGAGATATCTGACACACACAATGGGGGTGGAATCTGGGACACACACACACACACACGGTGGGGGGGAATGTGGGGCACACACACACACACGGGGAGATATCTGACACACACAATGGGGGTGGAATCTGGGACACACACACACACACACACACCCGGAGGGTTGGAAAACTGGGACACACACACACACACACGGTGGGGAAATCTGGGACACACACACACACACACACACGGGGGGAATCTGGGACACACACACACACAGGGGGGTGGAAATCTGG